>NC_081343.1:30849816-30868148 GCF_029784015.1 Lycium ferocissimum | reverse complement strand
TTAGTAGACTCCATTTGGCCTGAGTCCCTACGAGTCGTGAGTATGGCTGCGCTCGTCAAGTTAGATACTGGGTGTGACAGAGTCAGGTCTAGAGTGTCATGGAAAACGGCCCACTCGCCGATATGTTTTTATTATACATTATGTTATAAGTCATGCTTACGGTCGTGTTTAATTTGAGAAGCGACAAAAAGATTTTAAAAATTTTACTATGCATTTTACTTTCATTTGATTTAAGAATCCAAAGAGAATATGTGAGTAATAAGAGTCCGCGGGTTCGCTCGGCTCTGAATATGGGGTCGGGTGCCCATCACACCCGAGTAAGATCGGGGTGTGACACACTCGGCCTATCCGTCGGACTGAGGATGAAATGCTGTACTAAGACTCACCTGAGTCCCCAATCCTTCCTGGAATGACCTCCAGAAGTTAGCTGCAAACTGAGCACCTTTGTCGGTTATAATAGATACGGGAACTCCGTGAAGTTTTTCTACTTCTTTAATATACAATCTGGCATAGTCCTCAGCTAGAATAAGTAGTCTGACTGGAAGGAAATGGGCTGATTTCGTCAGCCTATTGACCATAATCCCAGATAGAATCGTACCTGCGTAAAGTGCGCGGTAAGCCTACAATAAAGTTCATGTTAACCGTTTCTCACTTCCAAACTAAAATTTCCGTTTCCTGTAGCAATCCGCCGAGCTTTTGATGCTCGATTTTGGACTTACTGGCAGTTTGGAAAGTGGCTAACAAACTCTGCACCGTATTGGAATGGCATCCTTGAACTGACGCCGTTCTGCCTTTTCCCATAATCGACGGTTCAATAATTTCTCGGACAAAAACCCCCAGTATTTCCAAAATCGTCCAAACGAACTCAATGGCCAACTAACTGATGAATTTCACAAACCAATTCCTCCTTTCTGGATGCACACTGGTCAATATATCGACGTCATGATCTCTCTAGGGTGATACAAAATATTGACGTCATGATCTCTCAGTAATTCAAACCATCTTCTTATCGCAAATTCAGCTTCTTTTTGCTTAAAATATACTGGAGACTCTGATGGTCTATACAATTATCAGCGTGGACTCCATATAAATAATGCCGCCATAATTTCACGGCGTATCTCCTCGGGTTTCGTGTGATTAGTGATCCATGAACTATTTTCTAGTATCTAACGAACCCCTTTCTTTCCTTCAAAGATTTCCACACTACCAAGCACTGGTGTTCCTATTACGGTAATCGTTATTGCCCGAAATATTCGTTGAGTCTAATAATCCTCTCCATTACTCTTTAGGAACCTAGCTCGCAGCCATTTTCTTGCCTTTATTATTATTCCTTAAAACATGTTACTGCGTACTTATGTACAACATCAGTTTACCCGATAGGGGGGATTAAATCATGACATAAACATATCACAATCCATATTGGCGAAAAGCGTTTTCTTAAGGCGTCTTTCATTCTTTCCTTTCTTGACATCTAAAGATATTGTAATGCCGTTTTAAGTCTAACGTAATACGTTCGCCCCCCCCCCCTTTTAAGGGGCTGTACTTATACCATATCCATACCTTTTCCTTACAATCTATAACTCGATTAGCCTCGTACGAGACCTTAATGGAATCACGAGGCGATGAGAACTCTTTATCACATAGTACAAATCTTATCTGATAGCCGGTCCTCGAATAATGTAGTTAATGTGGTCATTTATCCTTTAGTAATCACACCCTTCCTTCGCATCCGTTCCTTATCTAAATCCTCAATACTTACCTTCGTCTATATGTCAAATTCTACACCGCCCACAAGTTTAAATTTTATACCGCAAATTCCGACTCCAATCAATTGTCGGGAGCTCGGTAAAATATTTCGTAAGGCTCTCTCCAACCACTAGCGAAGGGAAACTAAAGTCCGACAAACATTGCGTAACTTCTTAGTACTTAATTCACATAATTACCTCCATATATATACATAGGAGTAGTAGCGAACCATTTATATATATATATACTACTTGTCATACGCTTTGTATTTTTCCAACAAGGTGAAACTTAACTGCTTTGGACATTTTTGCCCTTCAACATAGGCTTTTCTAAAGCAAAGTGTGGTCGAACGTATTTTGGTCCGTTTAAATAAATTGCAAGTTTCTTTGCTCATATATACTTTCTCAAAATAGAATTTCCCACGTAAAGACGGTGCTTCTTACGAATGACATGGAGGGTATCTCTTAAATTTTTAATCCAAATAATAGATTTACTCTATCGGTATCGACTCTCAAGACATGCTAAGAACGTACATCTCATTTTCCTTTTTATAATTTTAGAAAAATTTGGGCGAGAGGTTCCTCTGTATTTCTTACTATCCCAAAACACCGCACGCGTGAAATACCAACAATGCCTCACGGGGCCAACATATATATGTACGTATCATATCGTAGCATAGCCACACGGGGCTAACAATTTCAAGTAAAAGTATAAAAATATCAAGACTTACCTCACATACATAACTCGAACGGCACGCTAGCAATTCTCTTTCCTATTTACTTTCCTTTTCAACCTTCAACTTTATATTTCAATCATACTTCAAATGATTTCCCCAACATACATCTTTCATACCATTGCTTACTGTGTACTTGTATAGCTTCCAATATCATCAATCAACTTGTCTTCCGACACCGTCCTTCTTTGGCCGAAATCAAAGGTTAGTAGGAAGTAATTGTTTCCTACGGTGGTTCTCTATCGCACGATCTAAGATCCAAAGAAAAGGAAACACCCTAAATGTCCTGTAGCCTCCTGTTTATAGATGTGGTGCACAACACACCGATAAATAAGACTCTACGAGACACGGCCTGTAGACATTCCGAGGACAAACCGCTCTGATACAACTTTTGTCACGACCCAGCTCCGTGGGCCGCGACTGGTGTCCTATCTGGACACCCCAAACAAACTTACAAGCTAACTCGTCATTTTTCGATTTATCTCAGATTTCATATTAATCATTTCAAACAGATTAGAAGCAAATGTTATTTTAAGCGGTCTCACGTGCAACAAGGTCACATCAAAGTCAGAAGGGGCGGCGGAATACACATCGCCGAATATATATACATATACAAACATACAGGCCATTTAGGCCGCATCCAAATCTGATAGATTGGCGGAATATACATCGCCAGATACATACACATACACAGACAATTAGGTCGTCTTGGCCATAATAACAAATGGGACCGCATTAAGACGCAGATCATAAACAAACGAACACACACATGACCCATTACCCACATATATGACTACAGGCCTCTACAAATCGAAACAGAAACATATGACGGGACAGGGCCCCGCCGTACCCCAAATAACCAAATATACAGAAGCATATACATCACGAAAGATAGGTACCAACATATGGGCTCCGGACCAAAGGAGCACTCTGTAATAAACGAGAATGTGTGGCCTATGCGGCGGAGATCACGAACCTACCGTACTGCGGGCATGAAACGCGGCCCCCCCCCCCCCCGAAGAAAAAGGGGGTCGGTACGAAGGAGGTACTCGAGTATGTAAAGCATAAAGTACAAAATCCAAACCGTAATCGAAGTGAAAGGTACGGAGAGAAAATACCGGATCAATATATATATACCCAAACTTTATCGAAGACATATGTACAAAATGCAAACGAGAGATCATGCATAAGGCTCAGGAACGTGGTCACCACTCCGACGCTGGTGCCACACACAGCATACTCCAGAAGGTTTCAAATCTCCGTACACCCCGAACACAACATATCATATCATATCATCAAACATATCATAAGCCATATCACAGCATAACTCCATAAACGGAACCCGGCCCTATGGCGAGGCCTCGAGAGCCGTAACACGGATATCGCCGAATTTATCATAGTGCGCACGATCACAAACCGGCCCGGGAACCGGCGAACGATATCATAGTAATAGGCACGAGCAGAGTAGTGCGGAAACCATGTGCATACACATCATTAAATTCCAAGACTCGACAAATAAATACACATATATATCTATTGAGATCAGAAGGTTCAAAATAAGTATCGAGTCTGTCAGCATTAATATACAAAAGATATGAGCCTTTAAATTTACAAAACTTTCGAAAAATACTTCATAAACCATTTTCTAAAAATTTAGTATCGTTCACATTTAGGAGCTTTCAAATAACTTATGGAACAAATCAAACGGAGTCTTAAATTCATAGGCAAAAGTCCCCTCTTTATATCATACCAAGGTGGATTAAATAAGACAAACAAAGGAAGTCTCGGGACTAGTGGGCCCACAAGTCGAGGTGGCGGACACAAATTACGAACATTAGACTCTATGGAGTCATCCATGTAAGTTTCAAAACGATTCTATCACATTTGTGCAAAATGTGGATGTTCGAATAGTTTTCCAACAAAACATAACAATTATAATTCAATGACATTGAATGAATAGTACCTAAAATCAGACTCGGATTTCTATGAACAGAGTTGCCCTCGAGGCTCAAATCTCGACCTAGTATATCTAGGACATGCCAAAAGAAGAAGAGGGATAGCTTTACATACCTTTTTCACTTCTTACGCTCGCCCAAACTCAAATCCCGTTTGCTTCGAAATCTACAATTGGTCATAGTTGCCAAATATAAGTTTCAAGCTTTTATGAATTCAAACTTAAATCCATATTTGTCTACCGAAATTTCGGCAGCATTTCCCCTATAAATTCAACATCCCCGAGAATCATCTCGGCCCAGAATATCAACAACAACAACACAACAATACCAACAACATCAACAATCATCACAAAACACACTATAACATAAATAGTCTTCCTTTCCACATAGTGCAACAACTTCCATTCCAACTTCACAATTCCAAGCTAATATCAATATTTCCATATTCCTTTACTAATCAAAATCATTCCAACACAACTCGGAAGGATTCCATACCATTATACAAAATATTTGCAAAATATACAAAAATCCCACCGAAATCATAATTCATTCAAAACCTCCATTCTTCGACATAGGTGTTCATAACACATTTTCGTCTCACAAATTCATCAACAACAACCATAATTCACATCTAGAATCTTACTTCCATACTTATATAAAAATCATATAAAAATCACATAATTCCCCATAATGACATACATGCCATTTCAATGCCAATTCGAATCGTTTAAGACTTATTTACGTCATATATGTCACAACGGTATGGCTAGCAACCTAAATGAATTTCATTTCATTTTCTTCCTACACCATGCATACCACACGGCCACACACCCCTTCACACACACACACGGCCATGCACACACACCCCAATTCCATAATCTTCATTCAATTCTAATCACTATAACATATGCACTTCTTCTACAATATAAAAAGAATGAAATTCTTACCTTTTCTTCAATTCTTCACTTGCCACAAACGTCGTCCTTTCGCTAAACTAATTATACCACGTCGAAGAGCGTCTTGAACTTACTAAGAATTCAAGAAGAACAAGATTTTTGGATCAAAGTAGATGGACTTGAAATTTTTTCTTTCTCTCTTTCTTGTTCGGCCGAATGGCCATTTTTGTAGAGTTCTCAAGTTTTCTTTTGTTTCTTGAATTTTCTTGAAGATTTGCTCTCTTATATTAATTAGTCACATGACTAATCACATGACTAATTTCATGGTTTTGGGCCAAGACTATGGCCGGCCACCCCTTCATTCTTGGGCCTCAATTTCTCTTTTTTTTTTGAGCCCAATGATTCATGGATCACCTTTTTATAATTCCCGGAACAAATTTTCCAAAATTCCAATTTCGCCCTTAGCCAACACTTTTCATAAGCAAAAACCTATGTATCAAATGAAATCAAAATACGGCCTTATTCCTTACAAGCCACAATTATTCCAAAATTTCCGAATATGCGGAAATACGGGATATAACACAGCATATCAACTCTTAGATAAATAGAAAATTTGTCATAATGTGAGAAATATAGGGATGTTAAACAGTTCCGATTGGACGAGACCAGACTCCTGTTCATATGCTGTTGTGACACATTATGTCCTCATGTCTATTCAACAAACCAGGACTCAGACTCCTGCTTCACTAAGTTCATACTTAACTCTTTTCTAGACAACTAATTTAACTAAGATCACCATTACTTTAATACGAGGGAATTTAACTCAGAGATCTTAGAAATAAGCCTTACCTTAGCAAGATGTCCTACAACTCGGGAACACCAACCAACAAACATATATTCATGCTCAATAACCACATAGGTAATTACGAAAATATAGTACAATAAATAATATCATCTCTCACCAGCCGTAAGTAACACAATAATCACTAGAGTCTTCGTTTCTGTTATCCAACCATTGTCCCTTATAGCCTATGACGTACTAGAACTTACCAATTCATACATAACCCTCGAGTCGACTTCACATTGCACAACCTCAACATAACTCTCAAATTATTAGCTCTTGTTTCGAACGATGCCCCTTTTTATCCTTAATCAATCTTAGTCTAGATTAGAGATTCAAGCTTATGATTTACTACTTCATGAAATCCCATCTAACTATTGGCAAGACTCACCAATTAAAATAATATTTAAAGCCTATTATTCAATCCTCAATGCTAAGGTAGAAACTCATCTTCTCCAACTAGTTTCCATACATTTGCACAATTAATTCAAGCCTAAGATGATAGATACTCATAAGATAAGGCACAGAAGAAAAAAATTCAAGAACTCTTCAAGTTACCCTAAGTCTCAAATCACCATTCTCATGTATCTAAAGGTTGAATTCTCAACTAACAAGTAATAATCAATGCTTCTGGATGATAAACTAACAATAATATTCATAACCCATAACCCATCAATAATCACAAGGGTTCATATGTTCTAGGGTTTTCTAGTCCCCAATTCACCATTAGAGACCCCTTTAGATGAGGTATAATATTAGGATGACAATGGAATGAACAAAGTAAAGGTTTAAAACTTACCTTTCAAGAGTCTCCTTACCTTAGTCTTAGAAAATCGTCCTAAGTGCTCATCTGGAACTGTGTTGGAGTTTTATGAATAAAGAATTCGGACTAAGTATTTAAAAACATGACTTACTATAACTGTCGATCGCTGCGGCGGTCATTCTGACCGCTGCAGTGGTCTCGCTATAGCGGGAAAGGGCCCGCTGTGGCGGACCTCCACCGTCATCCACTTTTGTTGTGGCGTGCATGGACCCTCCATAGCGCAAGCGGTCCAGTGTCCGCCATAGTGGACACCCCCATTTCTCATATGACCATAGCGGCGAGGAGCATGCCACTACAGCGGCCCCACCATAGCGGTACACCGTCCACCACAGCGGTGCCACTGAACCAAAGGAGCTCGCTAATTCCACCACTGCACAACACTTTATCCGAGGCCTCACAAACACAAACCACTCACATAAGAGTTTAGGAAAGAGGATTCCACCATTCGTGGAAGAATAAGACAATGAAGTGCAGATACCAATCGGAATCGACTAGATACCAATTTAAATGAAGTAGCATGAATGAATGAAAGAAGTGAAAGTTTCGTAAATGTCCTATAGCCTCTCGCAGATAGGTATGGAGCTCTTCGTACCTATCTGCAAAACTCTACTAGACACGTCCTTGTACAACGAGATTCACGAACCTAGGCTCTGATACCAACTGTCACGTCGCTAATTACCGATCGTGTGGGAACCTATCTTATTATCACTAGTAGGCAAATCCTTACCCATTAACCCATTAATCATTAGCCAATTTCAACTTGTTTAATCATTTATTAACAGTCAATAGATAAGTGAATGAATAAATGAATAAAACAAGTCCTAATTAATAGATAATATAAGTGCGGAAGTCTAACTATTACACCCCCAAAATCTGAACGTCATCATACAAGGACTCTAACTAACAATGTCTAAAGAATGAAGTACATCTCAAATATAATAACAAGTAATAGCTGGAATGAAGTAGACATCTAAAAAGAGAGATCTTCAGGTGGCATGGCATAGATAGAAGCTCAACCTAGGATCCGATCAAGCTAACTAGCTTCAAGCTACATATATGGTCTGGATGAAACTATGGAACACACTCTGCACTCAAAAAGGGTGCAAAGAATGTAGTATCAGTACAAACACTATGTACCGGTAAGCATCATAGGCCGACTAAGATTAGTTCACTCATATAAGTATAATCAACAAGATAAACAGATAGGAACTTAATACTCAAATCTAAGTCACAGAATATCCCATAATAGAGTCACAGCCTAAGATGAAGCTTCTAACCACAAGTCTGTCAATTTTCAATAATCTCACCTAATAATCACAAGTCCAAGTTCTGTCCCTAGTTAGAGTCACTAATCCACCATTTAACTTAGTCAACAGTCATATTTATATCACTATGGGCATTCAACATCCATACCAAAATCAGAACCAAACAAGCATATCATAATGCAGAATAAAATGTCATGATGTACAATGCAAAATATGATGAAGTGCATGCAATGCACTGACGAAATACACACTGTAGACACATGCTGACTAGTGTCATTATCCAGATATCATGGCCTGCAAGGGGCCCATGGTGTCCATGTACCACTCGTTCCGGATCCACTCCTCGAAACTGAGCTCACAACTAGGACACATTCTCACCCCTAGTCAAATGTGACTGTTCATATATATATATATATATTGGCAATATCAATGTCAAACTCAAGGCACCATGCCACAAGTCTTTCATGAATCCTTAACGAACTATTTCTATCATGTATGAGTGTATGAATGCATAAATGAGTGTAAACATGGTAAATCAAAGCAAACCAACAAAGCAAAAGTGAAGGTACAAGTCACAGGTCATATCAAGACTGAGATCAACTCAACCATGAAATGGATCATGCAAACCGTCTTACCCAACATAAGAGTCTATATCCCTATTTACTTCCACACATAGCAAGTACACCTCACAACTAAGTCTTGTATCACCAAGATGCTACATTTTTCTATATATTATCATCAATAGTAAATGATACATCAAGTTTTCATCTACGTACTGTCATAAGTTTATATCACAATTAAAGTCTAAACTCACACACCTTCCTTTCTCCGATGATATGTGTCACAATAAGAGAGAACTGAGTACAACACGATAATTTAGGTAATAAGTCTAATCACAATAATAGGGCAACAAGCCACCATCAATAACAATTAACCTAATAGAAATCTATCCCGAATCACCACAGTATGAATACAACTACACCTCATATTTCAGTACATAACGTAATGGCGACGAGCCCACAAAATCAGAAGTCATACCAACCTAGCTAATATCCAACAAAAACACCATCTCTGAAGACTTAATAATGCTTTCTCCCATCAATTCTACACAATATATACATTTCGCTAATCAAAGTCTAACTAAAGTAAGTCGTAACCCACCTGGATGCCGAGCAACAGTCTCGAATCGCCAAATCTTAGCCTTGCCTTCCTCTTTGGAGAATCTCAAGATGATTAAAAGTTATCAAATATGAATTCTACATCAGAATACGAATCTAAGGATACCCATATTGCCATATTTTTACCCAAAACTCAAAAATGGACAAAACATAGCCAATCCCGAGCCACGAGGGTAAAACTATAATTTTATTGAAAATTCAGATACAATATAGTCAAAATTGTACTCTACGAGTCTAAATGAATCCAGCGATACCCATATTGCTATGCTTTTAGAAAAATACCCAAAACACCCCTACAATGTGACTCTGGGTTCATAAGGGTAAAATGAGAAACTTAGTGCACAATTATGTTACCCATCATCTAGTTAACCTTTAATCTTAATTTTATGGAATTATATTCATCACAAGATATCCAAATCAATCTTTTCTATTTTTAGCCCTAAGGTTCTTAACCAATTAGTTCTTCAAAATTAGTGTGTAGGATGACTATGAGATGATGATAATTCGATAAATAAATAATGAATACTAGGTTAGAATTTACCCCATAGTGCTTGTGAACCCTTTTTCATTGTTATCTCCCCACCTTCCAACTATTGAAGGTTTCATCAATTCTTGGGTTCTAATCTTGCACTCACCATTAATTGAGCTTAACCTTGTCATGGGATTTGAGGAAGGAAAGATAATGAATCATGTAAGGGTTTGCACTTACTTTTAAGGAGGAACTCCACCCTAGCCTTAGGAAAATAGCCCCTAATGTTCTAGGGAAGTGTTTTTGGGTTTATGAGGGGGAAGACTTGAAAAAAAACTCTTAAAAACGGACATTCCCGCCCGCATTTTTTTTGGTGCGGCGGGTGCACCCTTCGCTACAGTGGGTGTAGAAAATTTTGAAATATTCAAAACTTTGTTTTAGCCCCCGAAACTCACTCAGAACCTCCCGAACACAAACCATGTATGTGTTTTGATTGTAAACCACGTTACAGACTCAACCGTAGCCTGGGAATTCCCAAAAGAGATCATTTTAACTCGATGTTGACTAATTGGTTTATGAGTTAGTTTTATGTTTATGAGTTAGTTTTCACCAGGCATGTCGGGTATTCATCCAGTTTTTCATGTTTTTCGGTTGAAGAAGTACCATTCTGATGGTTCTTGTATCATTCTTTAGGATTCAGTTCTATACGGTGAGAATCCTTCCTATTAGGAGGAGCCTGATATGTGTTCGAGATATCTTTAGTTGTTGCGGCTCAGGTATCTTTCCCCATTCTCTTCCTTATGGGTCGAGGACGAGCGAATGTTTAATTGGTATCTCATGTAACGACCCGTTCGATCATTATTGTATTTTTGACCATTTTTCCATCGTTGACCCGTCCCCTAGCCTTATTAGTACTATTTAGACCTGTGGGACAGGTGGCACAGTTCCCTAGGCATTTGGGTGAGTCTTGACGTGACTTTTGAAAAAATTGGGTTTTAAGTCAAAACCATTTGACTCATAGTTGACTTTTGGGTAAGCGAACCTTTTTCATAATTTTTTCAATTACAAGAGGTCCGGATGATCATTTGTGACTGATTGGTGGGTTTGGTTCAGTTTCCAATGTACTCAGATGCGTTTTGGGGCTAGTGTTAGAATGTTGGTTTTTGGGTTTTAGGGGTTGACTTGGTCAACGAGACCCCCGTTGGAAAATCCAAGGCCATGGGCTAGTTCGTAGCGTGTCTTTATATATATCTACATATCTAGTTTGTGTATATAGGGCCTCGGGTGATAATGGATTTCAGAATAAGTTTGTGGTACTTGAATTTATTTTGGTTTCTAGCGTACCGCACTAGTGGCACCGCTATAGCAGTGGCCACACCGCAAAAGCAGCTAAGTGCATTTCTAGGTAATCGCTGTAGCAGTGGGGTGAGCGCTGAAGCGGGACCGTTATAGCGGTCCCGTGATTGTAAAAGCGGTTGATGTGCTGTTTTTTCATCTAATGGCTTAATAAAACCACAGCCTTTATGTCATTATTCTATTCTCACAACCTTAAGCTTTGGAGGCGAATTTAAGGGTTTTAGCGCAGATTCTTCTTCAAGGTAATTCTCTTGGTCTTAGATTCCACAAGTTATTTTTCCTAATCGTGATGTAATGCTAGAAATTTATAGAATCAAAGAGGGATTAAATGGGTTTTCATGAAAGTTTCTTAAAAAGGGGTTTAGACTTCCTAAGTTGATTATGTTGATGAAATTGGCTAAGATAATCATAGAATCTGACGTATTCAATGTTGCTGAGCATGTAGCAATCATTATTAGAGGTTAATTCTTGAATTGAAAAGCTAGGGTTTATACCCAAATTTAGGGGCTTTGCCTAGAATCCGAATTCTAAGTGATTTGTTAGTTCTTCTAGTTTATAATTGATGGAAATTCATCACCTAGAGCATTAATTTCATGTTGAGACCTATAGATTCCTAATTTCATCTCTTTATTTCATAAACACCATTCCATAGATTGGGATTTGGGTCTTGAATAGTAGTAAGATTGGATGATGTTTCTTCTTGATTCCAATTTCATGATTCGGATATGATTAGACTTCCACTATCTCGAGGCTCAAAGGATGGGCAAGACTAAGGTTTGACTGTTGGAGAGTTTGTTGTTCGGCTTTGTAGGTTATGTCTTACTTTACGTTAGACTTCGGTTAGCGAAGCATATGTATATTTAGTTTCTATTGGAGAAAACATGTGGACCTTCGGGTATGAAGTCGGGTTGGATATTGTCTTAGGTTGGCCCTTGTTGTGTGATTTGGGGGCTAGCCAGCCCGTTGTGTTATTGACTTACCTTGTTCTATTTACTTATTGTCTCGTTGCCACGTTGAGACATCAGATATTGGTGATTAGTGAAATATCATTGCTATGATACTGCGGTACTTTACCTGATTGTTATTGAGAAGAGAATTGTGATTCCATAGTGGCATATTGTGTAGCCTTATTATTGATATTACTCGTGTGCCATGTGTGGCACTGTCTGGGATTAAATTGGTTGTCAATATTACATTTCATCATATTCATACTCATTTCTATGATACATTGATATTGTATGGTTATGGTACTGATGATGATAAGTAAGACAAGCAGTAGCCTCCGAGGTCTTTGCCGGAGAGCGTAAAATTGAGATGAGATTGATATTATGAGATGTCCATGTAGGGCAAGTTGATAGTTGGTATGAGATCTTGTCGTTGTCATCTTCATACTTAAATCATACATTTAACACTCATCTTGCATATATAGCCTATGTTGTGGATTTATGATGTGACCTATGTTGTTTTTTGGAAACACTTGGGAGGTATTATATTAATTATGCGACCATTCTAGTCAGGTGATACGATGATTTTGCCAAAGTGAAGGGTGGAAAGGTTTTCTTTAGGCTGTGTGTTACAGAGCGACATGGTACATGGACTTCGCGGGTCCCCCATGGGTCATGACCGTCGAGACGTGATGTTCCGCTTGAGGCATGTGTGTACACGGTATTGATATATGGCCATTGCATTCATGTCATCCATATCATTGCATTGCATTGCACTTGTTATCATCATTATGATTGGATTGTTATTGTGTTGTGGATACTTGATCGATACTTGATTGAATATTTTACTAGTTATGATGAGTACTTGGAACACTTGAGATTAGATGCTTTAACAATAGGCTTGACTGGTTATGGAACCTTGTTAGTAGCTGATGGTTTGAGTACTGATGTGAATACTTGATACTTGAGGACTTGATATGTATTGATGAGACTGTATTATACTTGTACTTGATTGTAAGCATGCCTATCTTTTATTTACTTTCTGTATATATGTTAGCTAACTGAGGACGACCTATGATACCTACTAGTACTTATTGTTTGTACTGACCTACACTTGTTGCATTCTTTTATGAATGCAAAGTACCAGGATAGTCTACTTCTACCCTCGTGGCTGATATTCGAGGATTGCTTATTCGAGTCTCTTCAGGGTGAGCATGCAGGACGTTCGCTGCCCGAAGATTCTCCCTATTATTATGTCTTGCTTGCCATTCTGAGACATAATTTTGAGACTATAGTATTCAGACTTGTTGTAATTAGTTTAGATGCTCTTGTATGACCAGCCAGATATTAGGGTTGATTTCTTTTACTTCCGCACTTATTTATATTATATTTGTGAGACTTACGTTATTTTTCTTTCCTCGCTATTTTCTATAAATTTTGAATGTTGAGTTAAGGGTTCGCCTATCGAGGTGGGAAAGGCAGGTGCCCACGCGACTTAGTAAATTTGATCATGACAATATATGAGAAAAGGAGTTTACGTATGGGGAAGACCGATCTCATACTTATCATGGGCAAAGCAAACTACATAAATAAGAAAACACATAGGACATAGAGAAAAAAAAGTTAAAACCAACTTAAAAGTAAAGCATTTTAGATGCAGTGAGATCTACTCTGGTGGTCAAGACATGCACAAAAGGCCCCAAATGGATTAACAAGGCAAAGCAGTGCTCAAATATGTTAGTATCATTTCAATTCCAAAGTAGGGCTTATGCCATCTTTGGGACTTTTCAAACAAATGTAGAGATGATAGGTTCAATTTCCATCCAAATAGGATAACTCAATCATTAAGGGACACATAGTAGTATACATAGACTGATACCAAGAAAAGACATAGACATAAATAGGGCATAACTGGCCCTTTTCATATGCAAAGACATGCCTTATATTTAAGTGAATTATCGATTTATCCCAACATATATAAAAGTAGTAAAACATATAGGAACAACTTAACAATTCCAAACCATCACATATATGTCATAGACCATAGGAGACTTCAAGTTAACAAGAAAAAATAAGAGCTAAATGATCACCTAATTAACCCTAACTACATTCAACATGAGCTAAACATGTACATTACTGTAATTACTAACCAAACTAAAATTAACTAACACGTTAACATATTCAACATAAACCAATACATAAACACATAGCAAGTAAACTTGAAAATGCTGAAAAATAAATAAAAGGAAAGTAGATTACCTTTTCTGGCACAAAATTTCTTTGATCGAGAATGGAATTGAAGCCTTGAATGGTCCTCACCCAAACTCAGCCACAAACACAGAAAATTTAGACTTTAAACTCGAAAAAACCAAAGATTAGGTTAAAGTGTCCAATTCTAGTGGGTCACTTCGTTTAAACCCTAGTTTCGGGTTTTTACGTTGTGAATGTCACGACCCAATCGGAGGGCCATGACGGGTACCCGGAGCTAACCTGCCAAGCACCTCTTAGCATACTTATTATAATCATATCTAGGTGGACCACAAAAGAGAGCTCATGAACATCCGAATCTGTAAGCACATGGGTCCACAAGTTAAAAGCACATCTATATACACATCTTCGACTATGCCCACATGTACAAGCCGACAAGGCTGCCAAAAATGATATACAAGATGTGAACCAATGAGGTTATAGGGCATCTAGCTATGTCCATCTGTGTACGAGCCTCTACGTGGAATGCATAGAATGATAAGGATGGGATAGGACCCCGCCGTGCCCAAAAATGTATGCAAAAGTATAATACCACTAGACTGTAGCTCCTAAGCAAATGGAGCGCTCTTGTGCAATTGCACATAGTGAAGCACCTAGGGATCCGATCCTTCTCCCCGTCTACTTGCGGGCATGAACGCAGCGTCCATAAATAAAAAAAGGATGTCAAACGAATAGTGTACCGAGTATGTAAGACATGAACAACAACATAATGAAAATATGAAGAAACACGAGATAGAAGAAGTAACCTGTACATCTGATTGCCTCTCAAGGCGGATATCATGCATTCTTAGCTTCTTCTTTTTTTTAAAAATATTTTCATACATATATAATATAAGTGTTAGTGTTGCTAAACGTGCAACCCGATCCATGTATCATATCATCTCGTGTCCGGCATCCCACGTCCGAGGTATCATTATAACGTACCCACAAATGGGTGTACACATCCGCGTGCCATACCCGGCCGACTATAGCGCGGCTCAGTGTGAGAAAATACATACATATATATAAACCATGTACGAGAGCCCAAATAAAACGTTACAACCCATCGGAGTGACATAAGGTCGGTAAACCTCCGATTTCTATTATGGAGTCATCATCATCGCTATATCTCACCTTGAAAGAACAAATACCATAAGATGAGATCAACAACAACGAATAAAACCAATAATCATGGAACAAGCTCAATAATATCATGGGAACATCAAGAGCTATAAGCTTTGGTATATTTAGAAATGGAAGCATCATCATCATCATTATCATCATCATCATAGACAACATTTATGAACAATATCATAAGAACCTTGAGAATTATGAGCTTCTAGCATTTCTAGGAATAGGGATATTATGGATATCATGTATAGGTTCACAAAAAGGAATCATGCCTTAAGAAAGAAGGATTAGCCTTAACATACCTTTACGTCGCCTTTAACATACCTTTACATCTCCTTAACTACTTAACATTATCCTCCTAAGCCCGTAAATCTACATTCAAGAGGATTCATATTAAGGTTAATTCTTGAAAACACTCTTAAGTTCAAACTAGAGTAATTAGCGAGCTAACGGAATTTGGGCAGCACTTCCCATATTTTACTGACTTCCACCATTTTATCGACTTCCACAAAACTCCAAAACAACTCCCAAACAATAATAATAACATCAACCATACCATAATCAAGGAATTAAATTAAATCTTAAATCCATCCAAAAATCCCCTTTCAAATTAAACTCATAACCACCAACTTCAATTCAATGCATCATGGACTTCCCCTACTATGATTCTTTTCTTCAAGGCTTGCTAACTCCTCTAAACTAACTCAATCACATAATAAGATGAATAACATACCTTGTAGTAGAATTACTTCACCTCATTCAACTCCTTCCAAGACCAAGTTCATCACAACATTGAAGAGAAGCAAGAACAATCATCATCCATGGATTACCTTAGAGTTTTTGATGTTTAATCTCCTTTTTTAATGGTGGAAGGTTTTGGAATGTTGTAGAACCTTCAAAAACTCTCAAGAACTCTCGTATAATGCGGCGAGATATGTGGGAGTGGATAGAAAAATAGGGTCCTTTCGGGGTTTAAAAAGGGTTGGAAACTACCTTCGCTCCGTGTTGGAGAATACGCGGCACCACATACTCGCATGCGGTTGCATACCCCTCCACAACATGGGGTGGATGTTGATCAGTAAGCCCAGCCAAAATGACGAGTTTGTGGCCAGTTTGCTGGATAGTAAACTCAGCTGCGGCAGCATCGGTCCATAAACCTACTTTTTACGAAAATGTGTTCTTTCGTTACACCAAAGAAAATTTCGCGTTAATAAGCTGTAGACGGCTTAATGTGAGCTCAAGGAGGAGCAAATATTACAAGTATATAGAATAAAATTCTACCGTATTAGCATAAGGATAGCATGAGGTGATATTTGGAATTCCGTACGTAGGATTGGAATGATACGTTAAAAGATATAGCCCTCGCAACCGTAAGTCAGGTGGGGCCCACATGATGGGATTTTTATAAAGGACATATGAAAACTTATATGGATAATATATGTGAAGTTAAACACAACTCAAGAAGGACCCTTAAGCCAAATCCAAGTGGAAGCTCTCCAAAAAGATGTTTTTAAGTTACGTTTTCGGGTGATCTGAATTCGGGAGGCCATAACCCCATCATTATTTGGGAATATGGGAAAACTCCAAAGTGAACGTTGTAGATAATTGAATTAGATTTCCAACCATAGGTCATGGGACTTCACACGACATAGGGATAAAAAGTTATGGACGTTTTAAGAAGAAAGGTCAAGTTGGCAATACCCGCCCCAACCCGACTCCAAGTCGGGTCGTGCCCACTTCCCTTGCTATTTAAGGGATGTTTTAACCCTTATCATCCTAATTTCATACCAAAAAGTCCATAACATGGCAGAGAGAGAGTGAGGTGATTTTAGAGAGATAAAGCAAGGTTCGATCAAGTTCCGAGGGCCCCGAATCGTGAGGCTCGTGAAGGATAAAGTATAGTACGAGTAGTCGTCGTGCTGTTTAAGCTAAAAATTGAACTTGGGGGATGTTGGTTTCGTGGTGGCTGCTCATATAGTTACATGTTTAAGATTTTAATGATGTTCTTACCATGATCATTGATAGATTTGATTTTAAGTTAGAATAGAGAAAATGACGTTAAAAGTTCGGTTTATAATTTTTGGATATCAAATGACTTGGGGGGCTGTTTTGGTATAATTAAATGGATAGAATTAGTTGGATACTGATATAAAACAATTGTTGATATTGTTGTTGATGTTGTTGATAAGTTGGGGTCGTTCTGAATTTAGGAGAATAAAGGTATGAAGATATCATATACAAAGCGTATACCCTGGGGTCGTTTTGGTATATACTTGGGAGTTGATGCTTTGAGTTTAAAGAGGCTTATATGAGATGGTTCTTGTTGTTGTTGATAATTTAGCTAAATTGATTTTGGGTTGTCCAAATTTTTATAAAGGAAAATGCTTCGTCGAAATTCCGTTAGAAATAGAGATAAGTTTAAGGGATTGATTATAAGGATATATATTGGATTGATTGTTGGTAAATTGATATTGTTGAGATTAGCGGACCTGAAGATGCATGGACTGTGTTACCGGAAAGCGAAAAGGTATATAATATCCCTTTCTTTTATTTTGGCATGATCCTTATCATATGAACGAACACAAAGCTGAGCAAGCGAGTTCCAAAGACTCTATTCTTAGATAGTGTAAGATATTGTATCCTTGGCCTCCATGTTATGTCCTAACTCCCGGAGACTTTTCAAATAGCTTCATGTCACCAGGGAGTTCCCGGGTTCCTTTTTTAGTTTTACATGATTTAATATATTTT
>NC_081343.1:30833321-30849716 GCF_029784015.1 Lycium ferocissimum | reverse complement strand
TTCAAAAATTTAACTTTTTAATTACAAAAATACAACGTTTTACATTCCACAAATATCAATAATTCTTAATTTTCGGAGTTGCTTTCGTTAATGCATATTCACTTTTACTTTCTCTTCTTTCCTAAATCATCCCCCCCCCCCCCCCACCCCCACAAACCCCCCAAATCAAAAAAATTATGAAAAGGGCAGAGAGAGATGTAATTATTCAAATAAACAAATAAAATTAATTTAAAAAGAATTTTCGTTCTCCTCTTTATTCTTCTTCTTTTTTTTTTTTTTAATTTTCACTTAATTACTGATGCAATTATTTTTTTGTGACTAAAAGAAATTACTTGAATATTAAGAATGACAAAAGTACTTGAAAGTGGTATATGGTGTATGGATATGGTATAAAGAAAAGTACAAGAAAATATACCTCGAAAAGAACATGGTATATTCCAGTTGGTAAATTTAACTGAAAATATGATAACAAAATTTTTGTGTATATAATATTGAAATTAGTATAGTTAAGTTTGTATATTATATATAGTATATAATATAGTAATACCTTATGTGTATATAGTATATAATATTACAATATATCTAATATATATAATATATTATTCTAAGTGTAAATTATATATTACGAGCATATATGGATGATATATGGCATAAGTATACTTCCTCCTAAAAATATATATATAATCTACTACGCACATATATTATTTGATATATCAGTGTAAAAACAATAATGATATTAATTACATATCTATGCTAAATGTGTTTTTGCTTAAATTTTACCAATTACTCTCTTTACTAATTATACGGGGAATATATATATTATACGAGCATACATGATGGTATACGGTATAAGTATACATTATATAATATAATATACACATATAAATAGTATATCTGATATATTAGTGCAAATGTAAAAGTGAAAATTAATTATATATGTATATTAAGTATACTATGCTATATGTTTAAACACACTCACTCTCTCTCTCTCTCTATATGTATATATATATATATATATATATATATATATATATATATATATATATATATATATATATATATATATATATATATATATATATATATATATTATGTATTATTTTATATATATATATTATATTAAGACTATACCATTAATATATCATTCTTAAAAAGACTATCAAATATGATTTTAGCAGAAGATTTTTATTAGTGGTCATTATAATATCTACTTTGTTTCAACACAAAAAAAAAAAAAAAAAAAAAAAAATCTTAATGAAAAACATTATTCATATATTAAAACAATACATTTATTCTATTTTTGGGTAAAAGAATCTCCATATATCACCTAATAAATACCTACGTTCTCAAAATCTGATGGTGGGGTGCTTTTCTAACTTAGGAATGGTGCGTATTATAGTAACTAATAAAGATATAATTAATTGATTAGCTTAAATGTAGGAATTTTATTGTAATGTGAACTTTTTGATTAATATGAACTTCTTGATTTCGGGAGAGAGAATAGGCTCTTTTTTTGTATACCATGTATACTTATTCTGTTGTACTAAATGTAATAATGAAATTGGTTGTAGATTATGCAATAATTTACTCATTTCCTAGTATTTATGTAACTCCCCCCCCCCCCCCCCCCCCTTATTTTTACTTCAACTGGGCATGTTTTCACGTACTAGTCTCTCTGAACGTGCGTTGCACGTTTATCTCATATTATTATTATAAAATGTTGAATTTTATCATATGTATACTTCCTTTGCTTGAGTTAAACAAGCATTTAGACACACATTATTATTTGCAAATTAATATTTATTTTATAAATTCCTTTATTTTTTCAAGTTCACTTATAAATGAAAAATTATCAAGCTAAAAATTTTGTTTGAGTATCGAAATGAAGTAGCGGTTCATTTATAAATGTTCAACTTTTTCTCCAAGTAAAATTCGTGTCAAACATAATTTCAACTTCACCTTTAAATCGAAATATTAATTTTCAAACTTTAATTTTGTTTGATCTAAAAAAATCATTTAAATCAAGAAAAGTAATCGATATTTGCAATTAACAGTTGTAAAATAAAATGATTTTCCATTTTTTTGTCAAATTTACATATTTTTCAAATGTTAAAAGATACACTCAAACTTTACTTTGTGCTTTTTTAAAATTATTAGGAACTGACTCAATGATAGACAATATTATAACTTCAAATTCTCCTTCATTTACATTTGTTTCCTTTTCGGCATTTTCGCCCTTTTTCGAGCATTGATTAGCTCATTTTTAACCCGAGGGAACCGTTGGCGCGCTTCCCGAGGTGTTTAGACCGGATTCGGACAACTGTTCTGAAATATAGGCTTAAAGTGGAAAATGGTTAACCCAAAGTTGACTTTTGGGTAAGCGAATTTTTTTCAGAATTCCGTCGATTCCGAGAGGTCCGGATGGTCGTTTCGAACTTGTATGTGTATTTGGTTCAGTTTCCAATGCACTCAGATTCATTTTGGGGCTTGGGTTGGAAAATTAGAATTAAGGTATCGGGGGTTGACTCGGTCAGCGATACCTCCGTTGGGAATCCGAGGCCACAGGCGCGTTCGTAGCGTGTTTTATGTAATGATCCGTTTGGTCGTTATAGTTCTTTCGGCATTTTTGCCCGTTCCCGAGCATTGACTAGCTCGTTTTTGACCCGAGGGGACCGTTGATACGCTTTCTGGGTGCCTAGACCGAATTCGGGCAACTTTGGTGAAAATATAGGCTTAAAGTGAAAAATGGTTGACCTAAAATTGACTTTAGGAAAACGGAACATATTTGAAATTCCGTCGATTTCGACCTGTCCGGATGATCGTTTAGAACCTGTATGAGTATTTGGTTCAGTTCCCAATGCATTCGAATGCATTTCGGGACTTGGAATGGGAAATTGGAATTAAGGCATCGAGGGTTGACTCGACCAACGAGGCCTCCGTTGGAATTTTTGAGACCACGAGCGCGTTCACAGCATCATTTTGTGTGGGTCTGTCTGTTTGGTTTGTGAGTAGATGGCTTCGGGAATGACTCGGGATTTCGATTGAAGGCTTAGAAATTTTGGGGATTTCTGGTGTCTGGTGCCCGCAATGGCGACACCAGAGCCGCCCCAGCGGCACCGCTGTGGCGGTGTCATGACCGCTGGTGCGGCCACGTGTAATGTTGGCCCTACCGCTGTGGCGGCATCCCAGCAGCCATAGCAGCGCCGCCGCAGCGGCATCTCTACCGTCGTGGCGGTGATGGGCAGTTAATCTTCATTAAATGTGTCTTAAATAAGTCCTAGACCCTCATTATTTCTCATCTCGATATTTGAGCTTGGAGAAACTGTTCTTGGAGATAATTTGAAGAAATTCTTGGAGGTAAAACTTGCCTAATCCTTTACCCTTCCTTAATCACAATCATTTAGATTTCTCCTTTCCCTTTAACAATCCCTTAGAGATGGAATTTGAAAGAGGGTTTTGGAAGAACATTTCCCTAGATTATTAATGATAAATTGATGATGGTTATGCTTAAACTTGATGAATCTAAGCTTATTAATCACGTATCTTTCACTTTTAATGTTGAATTTTGGATTTGGAGATTTAGGGTTTATACCCAATTTGGGGGTTTTTGCTTGAAATCAGATTTAGGCCAATCTTTGAGTTAAATCAACAATTAGTGGTTGGGTTATGATCACCTTGTACTTAATTTGGTATTTTGCCCGCGAATTTTCCGTTTTGCCATTGTGGGCCCATTTTCCCAAATTTTAGGGTTAAAATTGACCTAATTGATACCATAGCAATATTAGTATCATTCTTCATGATTTCTAATATAGAATTCGATTATGCTTACACTACTTTGGTTCTGAGCTTCAGAGGTAGGGCAAGGAAAAAGAGTTACTTGTTGGTGTTATTTGCTAATCTGTAGGTTATGGTTTACCTTTGGTGAGACTTCGTATAGTGAATCACATATTTAGATTATAATGTCGGAGACAACATGTGAACCTTCGAGTATGAAGTTTGGATAGATATTGCCTTAGGTTGGGCCCTAATGTGTGTTGGGACTAGCCACCCCGTTATGTGCGCTTGATTGTTTATTTGTGTTGGCTTGATGCCATGTGTAGTTGGTAGATATCGAGTTCTGTTTTGTCGTCTTGATTTGGATAGAATTGACATACCCGTTGTTGGTATTTGTACTCAATATATGTTGGCGTACCCACTGTTGGTACTTGAGTTATTGATGGATGTTGGCGCACCCACTGATAGTACTTGACTTGATATATGTTGGCATACCCACTGTTGGTATTGTGATGTGATACGTTGTTGGCATACCTCGTTGTGGTACTTGTGATATTGAACCTGATTGTTGATGATTGACATATGCATTGCACGCATTCTCTCATATTCATGCATGGCCGATACCCGGTGATGATCCGGTATCGTTGATTGAGCGAAACTGATATTTGATAAACTCTTTTACGTCAGTGATTATGAAAAGGCCGATGTCCGAAGATCCATTCCGGAATTGTTAATTAGATGAAACTGATATTTTATGAACTCTTTTACTTGAGTGATTTTGAGAAGGCCGATGTCCGACATTCAATTCCGGAATCGTTGATTTGTGTGAAACTGATATTTGACAGACTCTTTTATTTGAGTGACTGTGAGGAAGCCGATGTCCGATGAGCTATTTTGGGCATCGTTGTTGCATGTCCGATTCCGATGTTATTCCAGAATCGTTGTTAGTGCATGGACTCCACGGGTCCCCCAGGGTGGTACCGGTGAGACTCTCCCTATGAGCAATTAGCCAGGGTCCCATCCGTCTGTTGGGAAAATATCCGAGACGGGTGGCACTTAGACTTGGCGAGTCACACTGGGTTATGCTACCGAGACGTCGATATTTTCGTCTGGAGTACATGTGTACACCTTATTTGCATGGCATGGCATCGCATTCATACCAGTATTGCACTGCATTACATTATGACTTGATTGAGATGTTGTGATGATTGGATTGTGATGATTCTGTTGTGATGATTGGATTGTGATGATTCTATTGTGGTGATTGGATTGGATCGCATATACTCAGACTTATCATATTTGGGTTTAGATGCTTACATAGGTGATGACGAATACTCGGTCGCGATTATATTGTCTCATGCTTGGTTGGTTTATTTTCTTATCTGCTTTATTTTCTGAATTGTGTTAACTATGCTTAGTCGGCCGATGATGCCTACCAGTAATGTTGTTTGTACTGAACTTTTGTGTTAACTATCACATAACAACAGGGTGGCCCATATCTGACTCATATCCAACTGTATATATATATATATATATATGCAAAATATCGAAGTAACAGTGCAAGCTGACTAGGCTGCTATATATGTTGTATGCAAAAGCATAAGAGCCGACAAGGCTATATCATGTACCAACTATATACAACTGTCTACAGACCTCTAATGGAACAGAAAGCTGTAGAAAGGACGGGACAGGGCCCCGCCATATCCATATACATGTATATACATCTCAAAATAGCCTACCAAAATGGACCACAACTCCGGATCAAGTGGAGCGCACCAACCAGCTAAGGGGAAGTCCTACTAAGCTGGATTGTCTCTCTGTCTACCTGAACCTGCGGGCATGAATGCAGCCCCCCGAGCAACGGGGAGTCAGTAAGAATAATGTACCGAGTATGTAAGGCACAAGAATAACAAGTACATAGAAGTCATGAGAGACATCTGAAACATGAAAGCTAATCTCAATATCTAACTGCATCTGTAGCTAACATCCGAGTATATCTGCATACTTTGTATTGCTGAAACCACCTCTAAGGGTGTATGATATGCATAGGTCATAATATAACTAATAGTGCTGTGGAATGTACAGCCCGATTCATATATCATATAATAGTGCCGAGGAATGTACGGCCCGATCTATAACATAATATACTAGTAGTGCCGAGGAACGTACGGCCCGATCCATATATAATAATATAATAGTAGTGCCGAGGAACGTACGGCCCGATCCATATATCATATAATAGTGTCGAGGAACGTACAGCCCGATCCATATCATAAGCTGAGGCCACATATCCTGAATATAATCAAGAATTATCTAGCACGTGCATACATAAGTTGAGGCCACATATCCTGAATGTGATCAAGAATTCTGTAGCACACTCAGACATAAGCTGAGGCCATATATCCTAAATATAATCAAGAATTATCTAACACGCTCATATATAAGCTGAGGCCACATATCCTGAATGTGATCAAGAATTATGTAGCACGCTCAGACATATCATGAAATCATCTAAAACCTTAGGCTTTGGAAATCTCTAGGATTGGAGTTATCATATGAATCTTTAGAATTATAGACTTCTGGCAGTTCTAGGAGTAAAATATTATGGATGTCATGTATGGAATCAAAACATAGGAATGATGCGTCTTCTAGTCATGGGTCAATGTGCATATGAATATGGATGCAATGCATAAATGAAATGAATACATAGAACTCTTGGAGTGACATGAGGTCGTACTATCTTCGATGAACATTCTTTGAGCTAACCTCATCAATATAAGAAACCTCAAGACCCATGAACAGAAGGAACAATCATAGATTGAAGTACTCCTACTGCTTCTAAGAGTGAAGTAATATGGAAGCCGTTGACTTGCTTGTTAGTTCATTTTATAAGATCATGCCAAAAATGAAGGAAAGGTTAGCCTTAACATACCTTGGAATCTACCTAATTTTCGATGCGTACTTCCCGAGCTTGTAACACTACAACCAAGATAGCATGAATTACAATTAGGTCATATACATCCCTTACTACCCATTCCAAGTACGCATGAAACTTAACAAAATTCGGGCAACATTTCCCCTATAATTCTTACTCCTATCCAACTCCCAAACAGTGGACAACACACAGAACATCATCAACAATAACAACAACCATATACAACAACATAAACAAGTGGAAATCTTTAGAAATTCCAATCGAAACAGCCTTTAAGGCAACCATATCATCAAGCTAGTTTAGGTCTTTCATATCATGTTTTCTTTAACTTTAAACTAAGGGATTCCTCCACAAAAAAGTTATGTCAATACTTTCATATCAAAATATAATCAAATCCATGCCAAAACATCTCCCTAAACAGCCCCTAATCTTGGTTTGACTCAATTAACTCATCGCTTCCATAGCTATATTTCCTTCGCTTTAAATCACTAAAACTCTTGGTAATCAACTTATCAAAGATAAGAATAGTATACATACCTTAAAGGGGCTAGAATTCCAATAACCAAACTTCAAATCCAACTCCTAAGCTCAACAACTCAATAAAACCACAGAACAACTTCCCTTTCACTAGCTCAGGTTTTCGGGGTTCGGATCTTACTTGGATGATAAAGAAAGGTTTGGAGAGGATAGATGAGTATCAGGGAGAGTTTAGGGTCTGTTGGTGGGAGTTGAAATAAAAAAATCACGAAATAGATGCATTTATACATCAGCTGCATTGC
Organism: Lycium ferocissimum; assembly: GCF_029784015.1. NCBI lineage: Eukaryota > Viridiplantae > Streptophyta > Magnoliopsida > Solanales > Solanaceae > Lycium > Lycium ferocissimum. The sequence continues at coordinate 30,842,228 of NC_081343.1, read as the reverse complement.
CTGAAAATTGACGGGTCGTCGATGTACATTGACGGATCGTCAACATTTCTAGGGCCCATAACTCCCAGCTTCAATATGCAAATTCAGATCTGTTAGTTGCGATGGAAAGTAGACTCGTTGAACTTATGAATGCATAGGTTATGGGTTCCGTAACTCCTTGTATTATAGGAGATATGCCTCTCCAAATTCGACCCAAAATTTCTGTCCGGAATTCTGCCGAATTTTCCTAAAATTTCAACAAACTTAATTTCTTCAATTTGCTTGACATCCAACCTTCCCGATACTTACTAAACATGATCCCAAGCTCTTATGTATGAGGAATGAGCATGAATAATTCCTTAGGACCTTGACGACAACCTCGCCTTTTAAGTCTTCGTTAACTAACTCACGGCGAAACTTTACATATAAAAGTACGGGGTGTAACAGAGAGTCCGGTGTTCATCCCGGAATCGTTGATTAAGTGAAATGGATACTTGATAAAACTCTTTTACTTGAGTGACGTGAGAGTCTGATGTCTGATGATTAATTCCGGAATCGTTGATTACATGGCCAATATCCGATGTTAGTTTCGGAATCGTTGATAGTGCATGGACTCTAGGGGTCCCCCAGGGTGGTGCCGGTGAGAAACCCCCGAGGCAAAAGATCCGGGGTCCCATCTGTATGTTGGGAAAAGATCCGGGATGGGTGGCACTTATACTTCGCTAGTCATTTTGGGTTGTGCTACTGAGACGTCGATATTTCCGTCCGGAGTACATGTGTACACCGCATTTGCATGGCATTGCATTGCATTCATACACTACTGCATTGCATTGCATTATGGCTTGATTTTGAGATGTTTGGTGTTGTATCGTGATGTTGGGTTGGATTGGATATATATTCAGACTTGGCATATTTGGGATTAGATACTTTACATAGGCGATGATGGATACTTGGATTTAGTTATGTTGACTTATACTTGTTGGATTATTTGCTTATCTGCTTTATTATCTGAGTTGCGTTAGCTATGCTTAATCGGCCGATGATGCCTACCAGTACTGTTGTTTGTACTGACCTGCACTTCCTGCATTCTTTTATGAATGCAGAGTATTAGGTTGGATCCACTTCTGTGACGCGTGGCTGATAGTCGCTTCAGCTTCCTCTTCGAGTTTCCAGGGTGTGCATAGCCGTTCGCTACCTTGAAAACTTTTCTATCTTTATGTCCTATTCTATTCAGAGACATATACACCTTATGTATTAGTATTTCAGATTGTATTATTTCCCTTTTAGATGCTCTTGTGTTATTCAGATTAGACCCTGGGGAGTTATCATCATTCCGCACTATTCTACTACTTATATATACATCGTGAGACTTACGTATTTACTCCATTCCGTTGCTTAATTTTATCATTTTTATGTATTTATTCATTGTTGGGTTGAGGGTTCGCTTACCGAGGTGGGAAGGTAAGTGCCCGCATGACTTAGGCAAAATTGGATCGTGACAAGTTGATATCAGAGCCCTAGGTTATTCGGCCTTTAACACAAGAGCGTGTCTAGTAGAGTCTCGTGGAGTGGTACGATGAGCTTCGTACTTATCTGCAGGAGGCTATACGACATTTAGGAAATCTCACTTTCTTTTCATTATTCGTGCTGCTTTGTTCAATTTGGTATCTAGAAGGATCAAATTGGTATCTGACTCTATTCTCTTCTCTCACAGATGGTGAGGACTCGAGTTACAATGGCCAGGGTCAGGTGCCAGAGCCTGCAGCCACGGTTGGCACCCGATGGCGCGCTACAGCCAAGGGATGCGGCAGAGCGAGAGGCCGCGGGGCCGCCCGGGGCCGTGCGAGCTCCCCGCGTGGGACAGCGGCGAGAGAGGTCTCCATCTCCCGAGCCCGAGTATCAGCCGGATAGAGATCGGTGCGCGTAGAGATGGTGTGGCCCCAGCACGGACACAGCCTGAGGTTACTCCTGACCAGACCGTGCATGACACTATGGCCAGGATTCTACTTCACGTTGATGCCCAGCAGGCGGCAGCCGATGTTACTACTCCCGGCGGGGGTTCACAGACTAGGGTTGGGGCGTAGACCCCTGAGCAAGGACCTACGCGGACAGTACATCCCGCTGAAGCTATGGCTCCTTGCATTAATGTGATACCCACTCCTGGTGATGAGATTAGGCCCACGGAGGGCGCCATTATGACTGCTTTTGATCAGGACCTTGTTGGGAGATTCAAGAAATTAGAGCCACCGAGGTTCTCTGGTACTTCGTCTGAGGATGCCTTTGAGTTTATTCTTGATATGCATGACTTGATGAACCGTATGGGGATAGTGAATACCACGGCGTTGACTATGTGTCCTACCAGTTTCGTGGCGATGCGAAGACGTGGTGGAGGTGTCACGACCCTAATTACCGATCGTGCGGGCACCTATCTTAATATTACTAGTAGGCGAACCCTTACCCGTTAACCCATTAATTATTAGCCAATTTCAACTTCTTTAATCATTTATTAACAGTCAATAGATAACTGAATGAATGAATAAAGAAAACAAGTAAAAAATTAATAGATAATATGCGGAAGTCTTAAATATTACACCCCCAAAATCTGAATGTCATCGTACAAGAATTCTAACCAACGATGTTTAAAGAATGAAGTATATCTCAACTGTAATAACAAATAATGTCTGGAATAAAAATAGACATCTGGAAAGAGAGATCTTCAGGTGGCATGGCATGGATAGAAGCTCGCCCTCGGATCTGATCAAGCAAACTAGCTTCAAGCTAGAGATGTAATCCAGATGAAATCTCTGAAACACAATATGCACTCAAAGAGGGTGCAGCAAGGTAGTATCAGTACAAACACTACGTACCGGTAAGCATCTTAGGACGACTAATATTAGTTCACATATGTAAACATAAAATCAACAACATAAACAGATAGGCACTTAATACTCAAATCTAATTCACAGAATATCCCATAACAGAGTCACAACCTAAGATGAAGCTTTTAACCCACCACCACAAGTTTCAATAATCTCACCGATAATCACAAGTCCAAGTTCCTTCCTAGGTAGAGTCACTAATCCACAATTTAACTCCAATGATCATATCAATACCACAATAGTCATTTCAGCAAACACACCAAAAGCAGAACTAAACGAGCCATATAATAATGCAGAATAAAATGTAATGATGTGCAATGCAAAAAATATGATGATGTGCAATGCAATATAATGCAATGCCCTTGCCAAATACAAACTGTACACATATGCTACTGATGTCATAGCTCGCAGGTCATGACTCAGGACCCATGGTGTCCATGTACCCTCGTTCCGGATCCACCTCCTGACTCGAGCCATAAATCCTGGGCTCCGAAAAGAACCTCGGACACGGATCCACATCATGTACCACTCATTTCCGGAACAAACCTCAGACCACGAGCTCACAACTAGGCCATATCCTCACCCCCGGTCAAATGTGCCTTTTCATATGTATAGTAAAACTGTCACATCACTCTCAATGATCAATTCATCAAGTACCATGTATCAAATAGTATCACAAGCGCAACAAGAAGATTATATTAACTTCTTCACTAATTTCACATCACAACGTATGTCTCAACGTGTTTCAGCTCACTAGTATGTATGGACTATGAACAGTTAGCAATATCAATGTCAAACACAAGGCATCATGCAACAAGTCTTCCAAACCATTTCCATCAAGTATCAGTGTATGAATGCATAAATGAGTGTAAACATAGTAAATCAATGCAAACCAATAAAGCAACAATGAGGGTACAAGACACAATGCCACAAGTCATATCAAGACTTGGATCAACTCAGCCACGAAATGAATCATACAACCCGTCTCAACCAAGATAATAGTCTATGTCCCTCTTTACTCGCCACATGTAAGCAAGTACCCACAACTAAGTCTTGTATCACCAAGAAGCTCCACTTTTCTATATATTATCATCAACAGTAAATCATACATCAAGTTTTCATCTACGTACTGTCATAAGTTTATATCACAATTCAAGCCTAAACTTATTATCCTTCCTTTCTCCGATAATATATGTCACAATAAGAGAGAACTGAGTACAACACGACAATTTATGTAATAAGTCTAATCACAAAATACAGGGCAACAAGCCGCCATTAACAACAATCAACCTAATAGAAATCCATCCCAAATCACCATAGTATGAATACAACTACACCTCATATTTCAGTACATAACGTAATGGCGAAGAGCCCACAAAATTAGAAATCATACCAACCTAGCTAATATCCAATGAAAACACCGTGTCCGAAGACCTAATCATGCTTTCTCCCGTTAATTCTACGCTATACATACGTTTTGCTAATTAAAGTCTAACTAAAGTAAGCCATAACCTACCTAGAATGCAGAACAGGAGCCACGGACTACTCCACATGAGCCTTCTATTTCCGAAGCGCCTTATAACGGTCAAAGTCTAACAATATGATGCTAAGTAAGCAACAAATCATGTATTTAAACAAGAACGACAATTTGGGAAAAAAACCCACTTGCTTCTACCCTCTTAAATGGTCGAAACCATCCTTTAATAGTGAATTTATCATAACTTCTATCTGTACAATCATTAGCCTTCAATTAATGGGTTTCTAATCAATTTTACCCTTTCTCACAGATTTTATAACAAAACTTCCATTTTTATTAGAACCCTAAGTCTCAACATGCAATTTCAACCATAAGAAATCAAATTCCTTTCCTAGAAAGTGATAATCTATACTCTTAGATGATTAATCAACAATAAAATCAACGCCCACCAATTATTTAAGGGTTTACTAATTCTAGGGTTCTAGGATTTTCATCCACCATTGATGGACCTTAAAATAATCATGGAACTTGAAGAAGAAAGAAAAAGGAACAAATAAAGATGGGGACTTACCCTCCAAGGTGCTTTCACCAAAGAATGGAATGAATTTTGCCTCTTTCTCTCTTAAAAACTGACTTTGGGGTCTTGGGAATAATGGGTAGGAGTTGGGGTATTAAAACAGGGTATTCTGCCCCCCGTCGGCCGCTGTAGCGGTCACCAGACCACTGCAGCGGTACTGCTATAGCGCCCCTTTGGTCGTTGCCAGCGGCCAGCTGGAACAGTCCGTACTAAAAAGGGCATAACTCCTTCATACGGTGGCCAAACGCGATAATTCTTTTTCCTATAGCTTTGTAATTTCGATACGGATCTAATGGTTCAAACCTTACCCAAAAAAAGGTCGGATGATCTATCTGGAGCCATTTCTATCCACAGACCTCCGGCGAAAACATCGAATACGAGCGCGACAAAACCCAAACTCATCGGAACCTCACCCAAACTTGTGGACAAGTTCAAAATCATCATAATAACATGTGAGAACTTCCAAAACATTGGCACGGGGTCATCCTAACCTGACGTTGACCGTGGTCAACTCTAACTCGCTTACTTAACTAGCTCTAATACATGTCCTATGACAAAGGTATGATGATGATAAGTTTAGGATGAGTATATGATGATACGATTCCACCGTGCCTAAATGGCTGGGCATGTCACCGCGAAGGTGGGTTGCATACGATTCCACCGTGCCTAAATGGCCAGGCATGTCACCGCTAAGGCGGGCTGCTTATGATTACACCGAGCCTATAGGGCCGGGCATGACACCACTAGTGGGCGGCGTATGATGGTTACCCGGACGCGGGTTAATGATGATGGTATATGCGATATGATGATATATGAGATATGTATGAAATGCATTTACTCTTAAAAGTTAAGCAGGTTATATATTCATCTCATGTCTTATGATTTCTCTGTTATGTTCATTTTATTCATGCCTTACATACTCTGTACAACGTTCGTACTGACGTTCCTTTTCTTTGGACGCTATGTTCATGCCCACAGGTAGACAGGGAGGTGATCCAGACTCGTAGGAGCTATTAGCAGACTTTGAGAGCACTCCATTGTTCCGGAGGTGCCATTGATTTATTCTTTTGTGTATATATGTTTGGGCACGACGGATCCCTGTTCCGTTCATATGTCTAGTACTCTAGTAGAGGCTCGTAGATACGCATGTGTGGGTAGTATGGTCTCACGATATTCTTATTGTATGTATATTATTTTTGATAGCCGAAGGGCTTATGTATGTAAGAGTAAAATATGTTTCAAATGAAAAATGGTTTTTCTATGATTATGAGCATGAGAAATATGAATGAACGCAAAATGAGTAATAGAATGAGTGGTGCTCGGTGGTTAGCCCCGGGTACCTGTCATGGCCCCTAGTTCGGTCGTGACAAAAGTGGTATCAGAGCAGTTCAATCCTAGGAAGTGTCTATGAGCCGTGTTTAGTAGAGTCTTGTTTATGGTGTGTTGCGCGCCACACTAATAAACCGGAGGCTACAGGGCATTTAGAAAAAATGACCATTCTTCTTCTTATGAGATCGTGCGATAGAGCCGTGTTATATGATTTTCTCCTCCATACCAGTGTGTTATGATTTCAGAGATGTCGGTAAAGAGAAAAGCTATAACCGCCCAGAAGGGCAAGACTACGATAGAAAGGCGGGTAGAAAAGGAATCGCCAATGAATGTAGAAGAGGGTGAATCTCATAATGAGGCTCCATCTAATACTTCTCCCACTCTGCCTAATCTAGAAGAACAAGAGGGGGCTTCAGCTCCAGCTCCTATGCCTCTAGTTCCTCCCCATTACTTCGGTCAACAAATGACCGAGGCTATTCATTTATCGATTACGCTTAGTTGCCGCCTGCACAAGCGGCGAGTTCGTGTTCAAGTGACGGCGTTTAGTACTAGAGCCCATGATTTCATGAGTTTGAATCCTCCGGAGTTTTTCGAGTCAAAGTCAGATGAAGACCCCCAAGGTTTTATTGATGAAATGTTGAGGACACTGAAAATTATTCATGCTTCCAAAACTGAGTTTGTGGAGTTAGCATCTTATAGACTCCGAGATGTGGCGGTCTTATGGTATAATAATTGGATATCATCAAGAAAAGAGAATGCACCTCCTCCCGTTTGGCAAGAATTTGCAGATGCCTTCATCCGCCACTACTTGCCACCCGAGATCCGTCGAGCTAGAGCGGATAGATGCTTAAATCTGAAATAAGAAAATACGAGTGCCCGGGAGTATAGCCTTCAGTTTAATTCATTGGCTAGATATGCTCCGCCTATGGTGGTCGACATGGGAGATAGATTGCACCGATTTGTGAGTGGCCTAGGGCCACATTTATTTAAAGATTGTTTAACGGCTTCATTGCAAGATGGGATGGATATTTTTCGCATTCAAGCCCATGCCCAGAACATAGAAGAGAAACAACATTCGCAAAAGGTGAGCGTGATATTGATATAGGGCAAAGTAAGAGGGCCAGATCTATGGGTACCGGTAGCAACTATAGAGGGAGATCGAGGCAGTCATATTCTAAACACTCAGGCCAGTCGGTGACTAGTGCACCTCCACGATTTGCAGGTAGGAGATTTGGCCGCCCCATTCATTCAGGGTAAGGTCAGAGTTCGAGAGCTTCAAGTTCCCAGTTTGGGGGTGATTATAGCCAGAGGAGATCGCCAGCCCCACGATATATTCAGTGCAAGAAGTTACATTCGGGGCCATATCGCCAGGGTACAAATGCCTGTTATGTTTGCGGACAGACTGGGCTCGTGATGCGTGATTGTCCCTCGAGGTAATCGAGGTGGGGTTTAGCCCGCGAGTGATCGCCACCGGTTCTTCCACGCGGCGCGAGGGTAGGGCGCACACCCGTACCCACAGGCCGAGGTAGAGGCAGAGGGGGAGAGTCCAGTTCGGGTGGTATCCAGCCTTGCATCTATGCATTAGCCAGACGATAGGATCTTGAGTCCTCCCCGAATGTGGTTACAGGTATATTATCCGTATTTTCTCATGACGTATATGAATTGATAGATCCGAGTTCTACACTATCTTCTATTACCCCATATATCGCTGGTCGTATTGGGGTGAACCCCGAGCCAATTAAACCTTTTGAGGTATCTACTCCGGTTGGTGATCCTGTGATAGCTAGACAAGTGTACAAAAATTGTGTGATTGTGAAATGTGACCGCCGTACTCAAAGTTGATTTAGTTGAGGAAATGCTAGATTTCGATGTAATTATGGGTATGGATTGGTTGGCCTCATGTTATGCTAATGTTGATTGCCGAATGAAAGTAGTTCGATTTCAATTTTCGAGAGCTCCGTGCTTGAATGGAAGGGGTAATACAAAGATCTCCAAGGGGTAGGTTTATTTTCTACCTTGAGGCAAGAAAGATGATAGCAAAAGGTTACATTTATCACTTAGTCCGAGTTCATGACACCGAAGCAAAGTCGCCAACTTTCCAATCCGTTCCGGTAGTGAACGAATTTTCGGATGTTTTTCCAGATGAACTCCCAGGCCTTCCTCCAGAAAGAGAGATTGATTTTGCCATTGATGTGTTGCCAGACACCCAGCCTATTTCAATTCCTCCCTACCGAATGGCTCCTGCAGAATTGAAAGAGCTAAAGGCACAATTGAAGGATTTACTTGAAAAAGGATTTATTAGACCCAGTTCATCACCGTGGGGAGCACCAGTACTATTTGTGAGAAAGAATCCCTACGGATGTGCATCGATTATAGGCAATTGAATAAGGTGACGATAAAGAATAAATATCCTCTTTTGAGAATTGATGATTTGTTTGATCAATTACAGGGTGCCAAGTGGTTTTCCAAAATAAATCTAAGGTCAGGTTATCATCAAGTGAGAGTTAAAGAAGAAGACATTCCCAAAACAAATTTCGAACGAGATATGACCATTATGAATTAGGGTGATGTCATTCTGGGTTAACTAATGCCCCGCATAGTGTTCATGAATTTGATGAATAATGTATTCGTGCCTCTCTTAGATCTATTCATGATCGTAGTCAGAT
>NC_081343.1:30826814-30833221 GCF_029784015.1 Lycium ferocissimum | reverse complement strand
CCGGACGAGGGTTAACGATGGTGGTATATGCTATATGATGATATATGTACTATGATGATATATGAGATATGTATGAAATGCATTTACTTTTAAAAGTTAAGCAGGTTATATATTCATCTCATGTCTTATGATTTCTCTATTATGTTCATTTTATTCATGCCTTACATATGTCGCACCCTTAATCCGATAGGGTGTGATGGGCACCCGACCCTTACCTAGGGCCGAGCGACCCCGCTGACTCTCGTGACATCCATACTCATGCTGAGCTGGGCCCTTAAATCGTACAATGAAAACATAATAAAGACTTTTACAAAACATGCTTTTAATCTTCCTGAACTCAAATAAAATTTGTAATCGTAAGAACACTGTAACTATAATGCATAGCAATACATCGGCTTATAGAGCCGCTTACAAAACTGACATATCATACATGACACTGTCTGCAAAGTCTCTAACATGGAACATGATACCATAGCATAAAACGCTGGCTCGGCAGCACTCCGGAGAAAATGGAGCTCGCCAATCCCGCTGGAACCTCTTCTACTACTATCTTCAGCTCATCTGGGTGTACCTGCGCGGCATGAAACGCAGCCCCCGAAGAAAGGGGGTCAGTACGAAATATACCGAGCATGTAAAGTGAGAAATATAGCGGGACCATACCGAAGTAAAGAGTATTTAAAATCATAAGACTTGCCTTTGAAAACATATATCATGTATGTCAATGTCATAAAATCCGTCGTAAAAACATATAGCGTGTCCCGGCCCTCTAGCGAGGGACTCGGTAAGTAAAATCATAATTTACATGTATAAAAAGTACATATAACGTGCCCCGGCCCTCTAATAAGGGACGCGGTAAATAAAATCATGTCATCATCATGTATGCATGCATATATATATATATATATATATATATATATATATATATATATACTCGTCCCTCTAGTGAGGGACTCGGTGAATAGCGTGTCCCGGCCCCGCTAGAAAGGGACTCGGTATGCCATCCTGGCCGCCATCCCCATATCATTACATATATATATATATATAGCGTGTCCCGGCCCTCTAGTGTGGGACTCGGTGAATAATGCAGTGAAATGTGCACGAATGCGTGTCCTGGCTCGGGACTCAGTGAAAGACACATTGAGCTTGGCACGAGCAGAGTAGTGAGAAGCCATATGCACATAAATCATTTTTAGAGACTCAATGAAGTAATCTAAACGGATCGTCATTTGAAAATCGGGACAATAGTTATATCAATTATCTTATCAAATACCTTGCGGACGCCACACAGAAACATATCAAACATCATAAACATATAGAAGAACCATAAGGATCATAGTTACACGTCAAACCAATCCGAGCCCGCCTCGGAAAGTTACGGACCTTATTCACTTAAGGACTTCCTACAATCATATCGAAGCAATCCGAGCCCTTTTGTGAAAGTTACGGTCGTTCGTAGCTACGGAATCATTTAAGAACAAAACTCTTTTGAAAACAAAGCTTTTATGCAACTTTTGAACCTTAGTCATACAAAAACATAAGAACCATAATTCGACTACATTAAAAATACGAATATCAAGAAACAAATAAGAATCATAAACATGCTCGGATTGCAAGAATAGAGTTACCTCGAGACTCGTGTCGTAACTTACTTTTAACTAAGACATGCCAAAGAAAGAAAGGTTGAGCTTTACATACCTCGTTCGCTTCCTACGCTAGTCCAACCTTACGTCTCGGCTTCTCACGATCTACAATAATGTCATTAGACACCAAACATTAGCCATAGTCACTTAGGAATCCAATTCTGGGCTAACACCCGATTCACAAAAATTTGGGCAGCACCTCCCCTATAAATCCAACAACCCCGAGAATTCAACTCGGCCAAATCAACAACAACCATACCAACAACCATACTAACAACATCCATAAGTGATTCAAAATGCATTCTAATGTTACTAATTCCTTTCTACACACTTCGAAAACATTTCATTTATATTCAAATAAGCTACGTGCATTCAAACCAACATCATTGATCATACGTTCAAGTGTTAATCCGAGACCATTCGAACACGATTTAAGAACGTTCCAGGCAATCCATACAATATTCAAAACAACCCAAACAATAAGCCATTCCACCCGAAATCTTCCAACTACATTAGGAACATCAATAACACATTTTCTTCTTCCAAACTCATAAACTATATCAACAATTCCATACGTTAGCATTATCACTCTCATCAATACAAGAAATTATATTACAATTACATTAGCTTCCAAAACAGCCCACACGATTTACAACTTCAACGTGGATCATTAAACCTTCATTTTACATCATAGAACCCACAACAATCAACAACCAAATCACCAAATAAAATTTGTTCATCATTCCTACATAACATCATATACTCACGGCCAAACCTCAATATGCAACTTCCATGACTTTCATTCATTCCTACATGTTACAACATATACAAATCACCTATAAAACATACAACAAGATTAAATCTCACCTTCTCCATTCAACTTTGTCACTCGGCTAGGATGCAAAATGGCTAGAACGGATGTTTTGCTTGTTCCAACGACCCCTCCACGTTAGAGAGGACCTTCCAATTAGTGGAAAGGCTAGGAGAAAATTATTTTCTTGATCAAAGTGGAGAACACCACTTTCGGCCAGCCCTTGGCCGAAAGCCTCCCTTCTCTCTTTTCTCCATCTCTCTTGAATTTTCTAAAATTGGAAATAATGAGTTGTGCCTTGTATTGTTATTACTCACTTATATATATATATATATATATATATATATATATATATATATATATATATATATATATATATATATACACATGCACATGGCCGGTCATGTGCAAGCTTTTTCTTCCTTTTTTTTTTTCCAATTTTCTCCAATTTTCTAGAGTTTTCTTGGATGATGAATAAAAAATATGTCTTGCTTTTCATGACTTAGCCATGTGTGGGCCCCACATGACCCCACGGCCACATGGCCATTCATGGCTATTTCATGAAATAATTTTTCCAACTCTTAGCCCCAAATTTTCCTTACTCCAACTTTACCCTTAATACTCCATACCAATACAAAAATGAATATGCAACTTATGCATTCTAAAAAAAAATTGTAACCTTGTCCTTAACTTCCCGCCATTAACTCGGAATATCCAAATGTACAAAATGCGAGATATAACAACATACTCAGTGCAATGTTCGTTCTGACGTCCCTTTTCTTTGGACGCTGTGTTCATGCCCATAGGTAGACAGGGAGGTGATCCAGACTCGTAGGAGCTATTAGCAGACTTTGAGAGCACTCCATTGTTCCGGAGATGCCATTGATTTATTCTTTTGTGTATATATGTTTGGGCACGACGGGGCCCTGTCCCGTTCATATGTCTAGTACTCTAGTAGAGGCTCATAGATACGCATGTGTGGGTAGTATAGTCTCACGATATTCCTATTGTATGTATATTATTTTGATAGCTGAAGGGCTTATGTATATAAGAGTAAAATATGTTTCAAATGAAAAATGGTTTTTCTATGATTATGAGCATGAGAAATATGAATGAACGCAGAATGAGTAATAGAATGAGTGGTGCTCGGTGGTTAGCCTCGGGTACCCGTCATGGCCCCTAGTCAGGTCGTGATATGATTACTTGTGGTTGTATTTAAAATAATCAATTATTTATTATGTGATTAATTGTGGCTATATTTGAAATGGCCAGTTGCATGATTAAGGTCAAATTAAGGTTATAATTGAAAAATTGGTCATTTTTATGTACATGGCCGTATTTTAAATTAATTAATTGGTCAATGAGTTATAATGTGGTCATAATTGAAATATTCAATTAATGGACTTTTTTAATTTTGGCTATTTGGTGAAAGTGGTTCCTTTTGCCCCTCTTTATATACAAGCGTATACACGAGTATAGATGAATATACATGTATACCCCTATATACCATGTATATAGGTCAAAATCTATTGGGCTTTCCCCTTTCCCTCCTCATTTTAAACGGCTAGGCCTAGTCCAAGATGGACTGACACGGCCCAATCACGTGTATAAGCGTGAATACAAGACCAAAAGATCTCATTTTTGTCTTTGAAGGCTTGGGGTGTAAAACACCAGCCGCTTGAGGATTCCATTCTCTCTCTTTGTCATCAATCGATGAAAATGGAAAAGATAGAGAGCAAATCGCCTTTTCCAGACCATGCATAGTCGATAAAGGAAAGAGCATTTAGTGCTCCATCCTTATGCCACCACAGTCAACGATGAAGGGGTAAGGTTTCCACCTTTCTCTTTGTTTGCTGCCTTTCTTAATTGTTTTTGTCTACTTTTGAATTTAAACAAACGAATTTCACTGTTTGTGGTTGATTTGAGGGGGAAACCAAGAGGATTTTCACCCCATTATGATTATCCCACATCAAAATTTAGGGCAACAGTTCCGGATTTAGGGTTCTATATAAAGAACCCCACCCTTCACTAACACACACACCGAATATCACATATTCACTATTACACCTTGGGAAAATTTCGCGTCATTTGCATTATAAGAAAACTAACACAAGTACAAAGTGGATATGAAAAAATTGCAAGGTTAAGGAGGGTACTTAATAATTGTAAGTATGTAACTTAAGGTTTTGGAGTTAGATGAATTGGCGGAAGTAAGTTCGTTGAAGGATTAGAATTGGAGTCATGTTTTGGAAAGATTTCGTATCATTTGTGTTATAGATTTCTTAGCATCAGATTAAGAGGAATATATAGGGCTCCTTACATGGTTAATTAAGTCTTATACAAGTCCAAGAAGGTTTCATAAGGATTCGAGGTCAAACGAATCGAAAAGAACAAATTTTCATGAAAATCAGAATTAGCGGACCAGTATGCAGCGCAAACTAAGTTTGTTATGCAAAATACTAGCCACAAACTTGTCATTTTGTCTGGGATTACTGCCAAAATCACCCTCATGTTGTGTAGGGAGTATGCGTCCGCATACTGAGTATGTGGTACCGCATACTCTCCGTAACACAGAGCAGAGGGGCGGTTTCCAACCCTTTTTAAACCCCAAAGGACCCCATTTTTTCATATCCAACTCCCACAGTTATCTCCCCAAATTATAAAAGAGTTCTTGAGAGTTCTTGAAGGTTCTAAAACATTCCAAAACCTTCCACACTATTAAAAAAGGGAGATCAAACATAAAAAACTCCAAGATAATCCATGGAAGATGAATGTTCTTGCTTCTCTTCAATGTTATGATGAACTTAGTGTTGGAAGGAGTTGAGTGAGGTGAAGTTCTTCTACTACAAGGTATGTTATTCATATTACTTATGTTATTGAGTTGGTTTAGAAGCTAGCAAGCCTTGGAGAAGAAAGAATCATAGTAGGGAAGTCACAAAGTATTGAATTGAAGTTGGTGGTTATGAGTTGAATTTGAAAGGGGATTTTTGGATGGATTTAAGATTTAATTGAATATAATTCCTTTATTATGGTATTTTTGATGTTATTATTGTTGTTTAATAGTTGTTTTGGAGTTTGGTGAAAGTCGATAAAATAGGAGAAGCGCTACACAATTTTCGCTAGCTCGCTAATTACTCTAGTTTGAACTTAAGAGTGTTTTCAAGACTTAACCTTAATATGAATCCTCTTGAATGTAGGTTTTTGGGCTTGGGAGGAGAACGTTAAGTAGTTAAGAATACATAAAGGTATGTTAAGGCTAATACTTTCGTTCTTAAGGCATGATTCCCTTGTTGTGAACCTATACATGATATCCATAATATCCCTATTCCTAGAAATGCTATAAGCTAATAATTCTCAGGGTTCTTATGATATTTTTGATAAATGTTCTCTATGAGGATGATGATAATGATGATGATGATGATTCCATTTCCAAATATATCAAAGCTTATAGCTCTTGATGTTATTCATTTTATTCATTGTTGTTGATCTCATCTTATGGTAGTTGTTCTTTCAAGGTGCGATATAGTGATGATGACGACTCCATAATAGAAATCGGAGGCTTACCGACCTTATGTCATTCTGATAGAGTTGTAACGTTTTATTTGGCTTCTCATGCATGCTTTATATATATGTATGTATTTTCTCACACCGAGTCACGCGCTATAATCGACCGGGTATGGCATGTAGATGTGCACACCACTGCAGTGGGTACGTTATAATGATACCCTGGAAGTGGGATGCCCGAACGCGGGATAATCAATACTTCCACATATTATGGGTAACGTAGGAGACATCTCTATTTTTCCCCCGAGGAATCTTTAGAATTCCCACCGCTAACTTTCAATTCGCCTCTCGACCATCAAATGAAATGTGAATAACCCGTCCTCCTCTCTTTGTTAGAGGGCGTTAGGTTCTGTCGGTGCTTGAAACAATTTTGTCTTCTCCATATTACTATA
>NC_081343.1:30802555-30826714 GCF_029784015.1 Lycium ferocissimum | reverse complement strand
CCTTTACATACATAGACATACATTCTTTATATACTTGATATATTTATTTTACATACTATTGCATTTTTTTATACATTCTTTACACTATCATATATACACTATTTATACTAACAGATACGCTTTTATACTTACGAGGTGCATTTTCTTTGTACTCTTTTATATATATATTCTTTTTTTAATATACATTCTTTATAAATACTTGATACAAATACATTTTTATACACTGTATATACTTAGTATATTATCACCTAGTATAGCCTTTCATGAAGTCATAACATTTTGAAAACATGTAATAATAATGATAAACAAATAAATAATCCCCCTGTAATGTTCCATTAAACTAAGTTTAAGGACTGTCTTCGGACAGGCTCTGAGGGATGCTTAATACCTTCCCCTCGGGGTAAATAAAACTCTTATCTAGAATCTCATAGGCTTCGTGGACTAAAATGGAGTAGACACAAAAATACATATAGGTTTCCTGATTTTCCTTAAAAATTAGGTGGCGACTCTAACCCTTTTTAAACCAGTTAGAAGAACCGGGACGTTGCAAACTACCTTGGACTCGTTCAAAATAGGGCGTAACAAGTCCCATTGTTGCCGATTTTCATACTTAAACAGGATTAAGAACGTGTAGGACAGTCATATTTCAACATTTAAAATAGACAAGACAACTTAACCAACTAAACATACATATGACACATGAATAGAGGCTAAGAAATACTTGAAGGGAATTATTTGTATGCAGTGAACCCTCGACATTATTCTCGTATGCATTATTGAACGTAATGAGGTCCTCTGGATGATCCCTTCCTCATTTTTTGGAAAGGGTGGGTGTCCTATTCTGAAGTTCTTGGGATACTGCCCCAATTATCTTCCCTTTGAAAGTCTTGTTGATCGTGCCCGAGGGCGCCTGTTGCTCATGCGAAGTCCCGACTTATTTCTCCCGGCCATACTTGGACCGATTGTTAAAGAAATTCTTCAGATGTCCCCTTTGCAACAAGTTTGCTATCTCGTAGCACAAGTGTTTACTGTCTTTAGTGGAATTCCCTAGAATAGCAAGATACTCGTACCACAAATCCACATCTCGCCTGTTAGGGTCTGATCGTGTTGCTATCGAAAAGCTTGCCTCCTTCATTTTATTCATTGCCATGACCAATTTCCCCATCTCCAGGTTGAAATTATATGACGACATGCTTGGTGGGCCTAGCTCATTTAATGACTTCTTTTATGGCATCTCCTTATCTTTTTGGGTCGTAACGTGGCCTGTTGATTCTTACTTCACCCCTTAAAGGTTGTTATATGCTCTTCTAGATCCTTAGTCTCGTCGTATTTGGGAATGTCTGGTAATTTGGACTTTTTCGAGATAGGCGCGGGAGCTGCGCTTAGTTTGTATGGAATCTTTTCATATTTCCTTTCTCCTTCTCCTTTCAAGATAGGAGGAGCCCCCAGTATCTGACTCATCTGGTCGTGGAGCTCCTTCTTTAGCTTGGTAAGCCTTGCTAAATCTGCATCTAGCTCGACTGGGTCTAACCCTAGCTACTTTGCTGTAACGAACCGCTTGGTCGTTATAGTCTTTTTGGCTCATTTGGACCTTTCCCTGAGCTTGTTAGCTCACTTTTGACCCGAGAGAATCATTGACACGCTTCCTGAGGTGTCCAGGATTGATTTTGGTGATCTTTTGAAAAAAATTTGGGTTTAAGCGAAAAAGAGTTGTCTCAAAGTTGACTTTTGGATAAAACGGACCATTTTCAGAAATCCGTCAATTCTGAGAGGTCTGGATGATCATTTAGAACTTGTATACATATCTGGTTCGGTTCCCAATACACTCAGGTGCATTTTGAGACTTGGGTTGGGAAATTGAAATTGAGATATCCGGGGTTGACTCGATTAACTAGACCTCTATTGGGAATTTTGAGGCCACGAGTGCGTCCGTAGCGTGTTTTTATGTGTGTCTGTGTTGGTGGTTTGTAAGCAGATGGCCTTAGGAGTTAGTCAGAAATTCGAGTTGAGTTGTGAAACTTGAGAATTTTTTTGGTGTCTGGTGCCCGCTTTGGCGGCACTAGACCTTTGCGCACGGCGCCCGCCATGGCGGTCACCCCCCGCAAGCCGGCCTGTACCATTTGGGCATGACCGATGGAGCGGTAATCTCGTCGCAGAAGCGAGTGATGGCAGTTAATTAATTGATGAAGTGTTAAATGCCCTAAGTCCCTCATTTATTGCTATTCTGAAATTTGAGCTTTTGGGAGGAATTCTAGAGTATTCTTGGAGAAGTTTCTTAGTGGTAAGCCCTTCTAATCTCTTTGCTATTCCATTAACCTTTATCATCTTAGAATCCCTTTACCTTGTTAGTTTACTAAGTGATGGAAGATTACAAGTGTGTTGAATGAATTTTCCTTCTAGACTTCTAGAGTTAGCTTCTTTAAGCATTGAATTGATGATTAGAATCCTTTATTTCACAATTTCTTCCTTATTAGAGGCTAATTTATGGAATTGGAAGTTAGGGTTTATACCTAATTTTGGGGGTTTTGCCTAGAATCGAAAATAGAATGAATTGTTGAGAATTCTAGCTTTCTAATGATGGGAATTGATCACCTAGAGGTTTAACTTCATGTTGGGACCTTTAGATCCCTAATTTTACCCTTTTAGTTCATAAATCCTATTTCATAGGTTGGGGATTTGGGTCATGATAGAAGTAGGGTTTGTTTTGATGTTCTCCTTGATTCTAATTCCATGTTTTGAATATACTTAGACTTTCTTTATCTCGAGGCTCAAAGGAAAGAAAAGGTAATGAGTGATTGTTGGTGTTATTGCTGTTCGACCTTCCAGGTAGGTTACGGTTTACCCTATGGTGAGACTTCGTTTAGCGAAACATATATTTAGATGATATTATCAGAGCAAGCATGTAAACCTTCAGGTATAAAGTTGGATTGGATAGTGTCTTAGGTTGGACCCTGTTGTGTGTTTGGGGCTAGCCACCCCGCTGTGTTGTTACTTGATTTATTCTATTGTTGTTGGCATGATGACACGTGGTGATAGTACATATTTAAGACTATTGACATATCTTGTTCATGATATTGTGGTATCTTACTTGTTGATGTTTGATACGAGGATAGTGTTCTATATGGCTTGTGTAGCCTTTTCATGATATTATTGACGTACCCATGTGTGGTAATTGTGATATTGATTAGATTATTGACATTGAACTCATACATTGCACGCATTCTTATCCTCTATGATTTACTGTTGATACATTGATGATACTTGAAGAAACACTGTGATGAGCTGGGTTCAGTTGGATGAGAGTGACGTGAGGACGGATATCCGATGGTTATCCCGAAATTGAGGTTGTGCGTAGCGACTCTTGAGGTTTGTGTCGGGATCGTGAGGTAGTGGTATCCAGGTTATTGTCACACCGTGAGGTACATGGACTCCGCGGGTCCCTCATGAGTTGTGCTACCGAGACGTCGATGCTTCCGTCCGGAGTACATGTGTACACAGCATTGCATTGCATTCACATTTCATACATTATTGCATTAAATTGTACTATGCCTTTATTGTGATGATTTGGTGATATACTTGTGTTATTTGGATTCAGATTGGATATATTGAGACTTGGCACACTTAGGTTTAGATGGTACAACCTAGGTGATGATGTGTACTTGGTTTCTGACTTGTGTTGGACTTATACTTGTTGATTTACCGATTTTTCTTACTTTATTGTCGGGATTATGTTAGCTAAAGTTAGTCGTCCTATGATACCTACCAGTATTGTGATTTTGTACTGACCTGCACTTGCTGAATTCTTTTATGAATGTAGATTTCCAGGTAGGTTCGGCCTCCGTTTCTCATGGCTGATAGTTGCTCCGGGATTGCTTAGAGTCTACAGGGTGAGCACGAGATGTGTCACGACCCGACTAGGGGCCATAACGGGTACCCGGAGCTGACCACCGAGCACCACTCATTATGCTAACCATCATACCCAACCTGAACATACACCACCTCCAAGGCAGCACATAAATATACATAAGCCCTCACGGCTGCCAAAAAATAATATACAAAAATATACATTGTTGTATCCATAAGACAACAACTACCCACGCATCCGTATCTACGAGCCTCTACTAGAGTACTGAGACATAAGGACGGGACAGGACCCCGTCATACCCCAAATATATACACAAAAGAATATGACCATAAGTAGCACCTTCGGAGTAGTGGAGTGCTCCTGTGAATCTGCAGATAAGCTCCTACGGGTCTGCACCGTCTCCCTGTCTACTTGTGGGCATGAACACAGTGTCCAAAAGAAAAGAAAGTCAGTATGAAAAATGTACTGAGTATGTAAGGCATGAATAGTAATAGCATAATAAAGAAACAATGAAACATGAGATGAAAATATAACCTGCTTAACCTTTAAAGGAAAACACATGTATGCATATCAAATATACCATCATCGTTAACCCGCGTCCGGGTAACTATCCAATGCCGCCCACTAGTGGTGTCATGTCCGGCCATCTAGGCACAGTGTCATCTTAAGCCGCCCGCCTTAGTGGTGTCATGCCCGGCCATCTAGGCACGGTGTAATCATAAGCTGCCCGCCTTCGCGGTGTCATGCTCAGCCATCTAGGCACGATGTAATCTCATCATTATATACTTATCATAAAACATGCATTAGAAATCTATTAAATGCTACAACTCTATCGGGGTGACGTAAGGTCGAGAACCCCCGATTCCATTACAGAGTGGTCATGATCATCATGCGTCACCTTGAAGGAACTAGCATAATAAGGTGAGTCTAGCAATAATGAATAACATCAAGGAATCATTGGCTTCATAAGAATATCATATCCTGAGCTTTAGAATCTATAGAATTAGACTTATCATCATCATTGTCGTATTCACAACGCCTCTCTTATCTTTATTTCATGGGAATCTCTTAATAATCATAGACTCATAGTTTTCGAAATATGAAAAAATCATGGAAAGTAAAAGGAAGTCATGCCTTAGACAAAGAAGGGACTAGTCTCACATACCTTTTCGCCTTTCTAACTTCGACGACTACACGCTTCCTTCCAAGTTCGAAATTCTACAGTCAAGGGAATTCGTACTAAGATTAGATAATCGGAAACATACTTAAGCTTAAGCTAAGGCTAATAAAAATTGGACAGCATCTCCTTTGTTTCTATAACTTTCTCCATATGATACAACAACTCCCAAACATCAACAACACACCCACAATATCATAATCAATAAGCTTCGTTAAGTTAATCATTATTCAATTCTCAAGATTCCCTCTCAAGGTCATCCATAACCATGGCCATAATACAACACCACATTTATCCTCATATAATGCTTCTCCAATATCCTTAATATCATTTATAACAAGATTATACTCATAACACCTCAAGAATTATGATTCATGTCAAACCACCATTCAAGAATACCATTATTTCACAATTGAGCTCCATATTCTACTTTCTTCCATAATCTAAGTCTTTCAACCATTCAATATTCTAAATAACATGAAATGATCATAAAACTCACCTTTGATTGTGTAGGAATGGGTTTTGGATGGAGATGCCTCACTTGGAGAAAACCCTAGCTCCACTTCCAAAGAGATTTATAGCTTCCCTCATCCTTCATTAGCATTCTTACATTTGATTCTACTAGTTGATTCTACTAGTTTAGGGTATTTGATCTTTGATTTTCCTTAAATTTATTTTAGTGAAATAGGTGGAACCTTCTAGAGGTCTTGAGAGAAGTGGTGAAGTTGGAAGAATGAAAAAAATTAGAAGTGGGAACATATTTTTATACTTAGAAAATACTCAGCCCGTCGGGAGTTATACGGACCCTTATACGGTCCGTATAAGTGGCCGTATTTCACCATCAAGGAAATCCCTTTTTCTGTTGGGTTATACGGACCCTTATACGGGCCGTATAAGTGGTCGTATAACTCCACTTTCCTGAAATTATTTCCATCGTTTCGTTTGATCTCTAATCCTTATGGAACCTTCTTAGCACTTGTTTAGTACATCATTAACAACCTAAGGAGCGTTATAACTTTTCCTCAAGACATTATTAAATCAACATTAGCTCGGTACTTTGCAAACCCTTTTCAAAACACGACTCATACTTTACATTCTTCACGAACATTCTTCTTCGGGCTTCGAATGTCTTTGGAATCTTAATTAAAATCTTTAAGTATCCCTTCTTAATTAAAATCTTTAAGTATCCCTTCTTACTTGTAGGGACATCATATACATCTCACCCTGCGTTAGTCTATCCCCCACACAACGACATAAAATTTTTTCGAGGTGTAACACTTTTCCCCCCCTTTAAAAACATTTGTCCTCGAATGTTAAGTTCTCGGGAATTCTACAGAAATTTTGCCAGAGTTTCCCCTATAATACGACGCTACCATCCTGTCACAACAGCCCATAATAACAATGCCTCATAGAGCTACAATACAATAGCAAGAAAAATAAGGCCACACCAAAAGCATTAAAATAAAGCATCACATACCTTATGATAATGGTGTCTCGTCTTGAACCTCTTCCGGGGGTGGAAACAAGTGCGGGTATTTGGACTTCATGTCTTTTTCCACTTCCCAACTCATTTCCCCTCAGTTATTATTCCTTCACAAGACCTTAACTGAGGCTACCTCTTTATTTCTAAGTTTCTGTACTTGCCTATCTAGTATGGTGATGGGTTCCTCTTCATAAGACAACTTTTCCGTCACTTGAACATCATATACTGGCATGATTCTAGTGGGATCTCTGACACACTTGCGAAGCATTGATACATGAAAAATTGGGTGGACAGATTCAAGCTCTGGAGGTAAGTGTAGATCATAAGCTACTTGGCATATCTTGCAGACAATCTTATAAGGTCCAATGTATCGAGGACTTAATTTTAACTTCTTACCAAATCTCATCACGCCTTTCATCGGTGACACCTTTAGGAATACCCAATCATCAACTTGGAATTCTAAGTCTCGCCGACGGTTGCATGTATAAGATTTCTGGTAAATTTGGGCTGTCAATAGTCGATCCCGAATAACCTTGATCTTTTCCACTGCTTGTTGAATCAACTCCGGACCTATTAGTTGTATCTCTCCTACTTCAAACCACCCAATTGGGGATCTACACTTTCTTCCATATAGAGCTTCATACGGGGCCATCTGAATACTAGAATGATAGTTGTTGTTGTATGTACACTCAATAACAGGCAAGTGATCATCCCAGCTACCTCCGAAATCTAGCACCCATGCCCACAACATGTCTTCCAAGGTCTGAATGGTGCGTTCGCCTTGCCCATCAGTTTGTGGATGAAATGCTGTGCTAAGCCTTACCTGAGTACCCAAACCTTCTTGGAAGGATTTCCAGAATTTAGCTCTAAATTGTGCTCCTCTATATGTGATAATAGCTATCGGGACACCATGAAGTCGCACTATCTCCTTAAGATAAAACCTTACATAATCCTCTGCTGAATGTGTGGTTCTGACAGGAAGAAAATGAGTTGATTTCGTCAGTCTATCCACGATCACCCATATGGAGTCATACTTTCTTCGCGAGTGAGGCAGACCTACAATGAAATCCATGTTGATCACTTCCCATTTTCAAGCTGGAACTTCCATGGCTTATAACAATCCTCCTGGCTTTTGATGCTCAATTTTCACTTGTTGGAAATTTGGACGTTGAGCTATAAATTCTGCTATGTCTTTCATCATTCCATCCCACCAATACATTAATTTGAGGTCATACTTTCTTCTCTTGCCTCGAATGTCTTTGGAATCTTAATTAAAAATTGTAAGTATCCCTTCTTACTTGTAGGGACATCATACATCTCACCCTGCGTTAGTCTATCCCCCACACAATGATATGAATTTTTTCCTAGGTGTAACACTCTTCCCCCCTTTAAAAACATTCGTCCTCAAATGTTAAGTTCTCGGAAATTCTATAGAAATTTCGCCAGAGTTTCCCCTATAATACGGCGCTACCATCCTGTCACAACAGCCCACAATAACAATGCCTCACAGGGCTACAACACAATAGCAAGAAAAATAAGGCCACACCAAAAGCATTAAAATAAAGCATCACATACCTTATGATAACGGCGTCTCGTCTTGAACCTCTTCTGGGGGTGGAAAAAAGTGCGGGTATTTGGACTTCATGTCTTCTCCCGCTTCCTAACTCATTTCTTCTCGGTTATTATTCCTCCACAAGACCTTAACTGAGGCTACCTCTTTATTTCTAAGTTTCCGTACTTGCCTATCTAGTATGGTGATGGGTTCCTCTTCAAAAGTCAACTTTTCCGTCACTTGGACATCATCTACCGGCACGATTCTAGTGGGATCTCCGACACACTTGCGGAGCATTGATACATGGAAAACTGGGTGGACAAATTCAAGCTCTGGAGGCAAGTGCAGATCATAAGCTACTTGGCCCATCTTGCGGACAATCTTATAAGGTCCAATGTATCGAGGACTTAATTTTCCCTTCTTACAAAATCTCATCACGCCTTTGATCGGTGATACCTTTAGGAATACCTAATCATCAACTTGGAATTCTAAGTCTCGCCGACGGTTGTCCGCATAAGATTTCTGGCGAATTTGGGCTGTCAATAGTCGATCCCGAATAACCTTGATATTTTCCACTGCTTGTTGAATCAACTTCGGACCTATTAGTTGTATCTCTCCTACTTCAAATCACCCAATTGGGGATATACACTTTCTTCCATATAGAGCTTCATATGGGGCCATCTGAATGCTGGAATGATAGCTGTTGTTGCATGCACACTCAATAATGTCACACCCTAATCTTAATCAGGGTGTGATGGGCACCCGACCCCGTATTCGGAGCCGAGCGAACCCGCTGACTCTTATTTCTCACACATTCTCTTTGGATTCTTAAGTCAACCGAAAGTAAAATGCATAGTAAAATTTTTCAAAATCTTTTCGTCGATTCGCAAATAAAACACAATCCGTAAACATAAGTGGCTCTATAACTCGAGGTTTAATAAAAAATACATCAACTAGTGGAACCCTTTTTTAAAAGCTGACACTCTAGACCCACGACTCTGTCTGCAAAGTCTCTAACTCGAACAAGACATTATAGCATAGGACTCTTGACCCGGCAACTCTCCAGGGCAAATGGAGATGCACTCGCCGGAACATCTTCTATAATGGCTTCTCGATCATCTCTGGGTGTACCGCGCGCACGAAACGCACCCTCGAAGAATAGGTGGTCACGAATAATGTACCGAGTATGTAAAGTACGAATAGTAACATAACAGGAGAACAAATACGAGTAGCAACATAGTAAAATCGTACTGTGAGTAATAACGTAACGGTACCGTAGAACATATCATGTACCGTAAAAGTAGTCCGTACATCGGAGTGCCTCTTAAGGCGAGTCATGCACGCCATCGTTACCTTTACATGCATCCATAGTCCGTTCGAATCACATAACATCATTAGCCCGCGTCCGGCCTCCCGCGTCCGGGTAAATATCTCTTTCGCCGCCACCAAGCGGGGTCGTGCCCGCCAAGTAGGCCGTGGTAATTATATGCCGCCCACTACGCTTACCGCAGTGGTGGTCGTGCCCGGCTCTCTAGGCCAGTGTAGTCACGTGCTGCCCACTACGCTTTCGTTAGTGGTGGTCATGCCCGGCCCTCTAGGCTAGTGTACATTCATCATAAGCATACATTGGAGCCCAATCAAAAGCTATCACTTTATCGGAGTGACGTAAGGTCGGAAACCTCCGATTACATTATGGAACAATCAGGATCGGCATGTCTCACCTCAAGGAACAATTATAAGGCGAGACGATCAACCAAAGCTAACATTATGGAAAAACATAAAACAGGATCATAACCTATCATTTCATATACTTTGAGACCTTTAAAATAGTCATTATCCAAAAATAGCTTAACATTTCATATCGTCATACTCATGGTAAGAACATATCCTTGACATATTCATTCTAGTCATTTCCTCATATCTAGCATCATCATAGTCATCATAAAATCATAGTCGTTGTTTTGGGCATAAAACTTTCGAAAATCGTAAAACTTGGATTTTGGAGAAAAATGGATATTTTGGAGAACATTCATAAACTTTTAGGAAGGAAAATCATGCGTTGAAATCATAACTTCTAACTTTTGAAAATAAGGACGTTATGGGAGCATTTATAAAATCGCAACGTATGATTCATGCCATAGAAAGAAAAGGGACGAGCCTTAACATACCTGCGTCGCGCCTTACTAGCTACGCTTATCCATCCAAACTTGATAGTCTACATGCAAGAGAATTCATCCATTCGTTAGTTTCATTATCATATACTTGCCTTAACCTTTCAAACGCATTCACTTATATTAACGAATTTCGCAAAGACCTCCCCCGTAAATATACCAACCTCGAGAATGTGGCTCGGCCTACCAAATCAACAACAACAAACCCGAGAATTCTACTCGGCCAAACCAACCATAATACTATCAATATCCAATTCAATTCTATTCAATTCAATTTAATTCAATTCAATTTAATTCACATAATGTTCCAACAACTTAATATACATACTACTTCATCCGAAACCTTCAACTTCAATCACAACCATACATTTCATTGTCACTCATATATGTTAACTTCAACAACACCCTCCGTTTCACACTACATAATCCATAACAACAACAACTAAAATGTCAAATTACATCAATTTACATTAACTTACCAAAACATCTATTATTCAACCATGACCACTTCTTACATGTTTTCATGCATCTACATCCATCCCTTTACATTACAACAACAACATAACAATCAAAATGCCAAATAGAATTGATTCTTTTTCTCCTACACCAAACAAGGACCACACGGCCACCACACTTTATACATACTTCCATGAATTTTTCATTCATTTCTTGGCATTTCAATAACAACCAACATGCTACATATACTACATGCATATTTTCTTGAATTCTCATCTTTTCATACATTACGACAACAAATAACATTCTACATAGAATCAATCCATTTCTTCCATGCAACACAACACATCACCACGACCAATCCATGCAACACGATACACGGCTACAACTAACATCCACAACTCAACAACCAAATTACTAAATGATATTAATTCATCACTTCACTCCAACACAACACATATATTCGGCCAACATGAAACACACATATTTTCATATATTTCATCCATTTCTTCAACCTACACATACACCAAACATTCATAACACTTAAAATAAAATTGGTTCTTACCTTTTCCATTCAACTTCTCTCTTGATTAAAGTTTGTATATGACATCAAAGAACCTTCTTCTTGATTCAACACTCTCTCCATGTTGTAGAGGACCTTCCATTAGGTAGAATAACTAGGAGAAAATATTTTTCTCTCTTGCTCCTCCTTTCTTGGTCCTTGTTCGGCCTCCATGGCCGAACACCCCTCTTTCTCTCCTTTTTTTTTTTTGTTCTTTCTTTGCTCTCTCTTTTTCTTCCACTCTCTTAAATTAAAAAGATGACCACGCACATATATATATATAACTCTCCAATCATGTGAGGGGCACATGCCTCCCCTCCACCCCTTTGTTTTCTAGATTTTTCTTTCATTTTCTTGAAATTTCTCTTAACTAGTCAAAGAAGACTAATGTCTTCTTATACAAGCTTTGTCCATGAAATTTTTATAATTACAATTAGCCCCCCATTTAATTCAAATGTGAGCACATTCTACCCATGCCACACGGCCATCTTGAAAATTTAAAGAATTTTCTTGAATACTTATGAAATGACCATTTTGCCCCTAACCTTCCACATTATTACCATGGACCCTTGTGCGAATTTCCCTTTTCGCCCTTAACCTTTCTCGGCATTTCCATACTAATATTATTCATAAATATTATTCATAACCAACTTGTACATTAGAATAATTTTGGAGAGTGGTCTCGCCCTTAACTTTTCACGACGACTTTGAAATTTCCAAACGCACAAGATACGGGCTATAACAAATAAGAGGCAAGTGATTATCCGCCTACGTCTGAAATCTAGCACACATTCCCGCAACATGTCTTTCATGGTCTGAATAGTGCGTTCGGCTTGCCCATCAGTTTCTGGATGAAACGCTGTGCTAAGCCTTACCTGAGTACCCAAACCTTCTTGGAAGGATTTCCAGAATTTAGCTGTAAATTTTGCTCTTCTATCTATGATAATAGCTATCGGGACACCATGAAGTCGCACTATCTCCTTAAGATACAACCTTGCATAATCCTCTGCTGAATATGTGGTTCTGACTGGAAGAAAATGAGCTGATTTCGTCAGTCTGTCCACGATCACCCATATGGAGTCATACTTGCGTCGGGAGCGAGGCAAACCTACAATGAAATCCATGTTGATCACTTCCCATTTCCAGGCTGGAATTTCCATGGCTTGTAACAATCCTCCTGGCTTTTGATGCTCAATTTTCACTTGTTGGCAATTTGGACATTGAGCTATAAATTCTGCTATGTCCTTCTTCATTCCATCCCACTAATACATTAATTTGAGGTCGTGATACATCTTTGTCGCTCCTGGGTGAATGGAATACCGAGAGTAATGAGCTTCTTCTAGAATCCGACGACGTAGTCCTGCAACATTTGGAACACATAGCCTGTCTCGATATCTAAGAACTCCATCTGCAGAAATTTCAAATGGCGACTTCTCTTTCTCAGGAAATGTATCTCTATAGTGACTCAACTGAGGGTCTTTATATTGGCACTCTCTCACCTCCATATCTAAGGACGAAATAGCTGGGTTGTGAATACCAATTCCTGCATTGCCTGAATCTGTTTGACGAACTCTGAGACTGGTTAGCTGGTGAAGCTCACGGATTAATTCTTTCTTCTCCAGAGGAACCTCACATAGACTACCCATTGATTTGCGGCTAAGTGCATCAGCTACTACATTCGCCTTTCCAGGATGATATAAAATACTCATGTCATAATCCTTTAATAATTCTAGCCATCGCCTCTGTCGTAGATTTAACTCCTTCTTCTTGAAAATATACTGGAGACTCTTGCGATCAATATAACTATCGACATGCACACTGTATAAGTAATGTCTCCACATTTTTAGCGCATGGATAACCGCGGCCAATTCAAGATCTTGAGTCGTGTAGTTCTTTTCATGTTTCTGCAATTGCCGGGAAGCATAGGCAATGACTTTACTGTATTTCTTCAACACACAGCCTAACCCAACACCAGAGGCATCACAATACACAACATAACCAACTGGCCCTTCTGGGAATGTCAGGACTGGGGCTGAAGTTAATCTATCCTTCAATTCCTGGAAACTGCATTCATAAGCATCGGTCCACTGGAATTTTGCTGATTTCTGAGTTAGCTTCGTTAATGGGGCTGAAATAGAAGAGAATCCTTCCACAAATCTTCTATAGTAGCCTGCTAATCCCAAGAAGCTACGGACTTCTGTAGGCATTGTAGGCCTTGGCCAAGTCTTCACAGCCTCAATCTTTTGAACATCTACTCGAATGCCATAAGCTGGGATAATATGACCCAAAAAAGTCACAGAATTTAGCCAAAACTCGCATTTTGAAAATTTAGCATACAACTCACGAGTCCGAAGAATTCCAAGGATAATACGCAAATGGTCTGCATGGTCTGTTTTGGACCGAGAATATACCAAGATGTCATCGATGAACATGATCACAAATAAGTCTAGAAAGGGCCTGAATACATTATTCATCAGATTCATAAACACCGCCGGAGCATTAGTCAACCTAAATGACACCACCTTAAATTCATAGTGGCCATATCTCGTCCTGAAAGCTGTTTTGGGAATATCCTCTTCTCTAACTCTCACTTGGTGATACCCCGATCTTAGATCAATTTTGGAAAACCATTTGGCACCCTGTAATTGGTCAAACAAATCCTCAATTCTTGGAAGCGGATATTTATTCTTTATCTTCACCTTGTTCAGCTGCCTATAATCAATGCACATCCGTAGGGAACCATCTTTCTTTCTCACAAATTGGACAGGTGCTCCCCACGGTGATGAACTGGGCCTAATGAATTCTTTCTCAAGCAAATTTTCAATTGTGCCTTTTGCTCTTTCAATTATGCAGGAGCTATTCTGTAAGGAGGAGTAGATATAGGCTTGGTGTCCGGCGGCACATCAATCTCCCTTTCCGGAGGAAAGCCTAGAAGTTCATCTGGAAATACATCCGGGATGGATTGAAAAGTCGGCGGCCTTGCTTCGGTGTCATGAACTCGGACTAGATGATAAATATAGCCTTTGGCGATCATCTTTCTCGCCTTGAGGTAAGAAATAAACCTACCTCTTGGGGACGCTGTATTACCTTTCCATTCAAGCACTGGCTCTCCCCGGAATTGGAATCGAACTATTTCCGTTCTACAATCCACATTAGCATAACAAGAAGCCAACCAATCCATGCCCATAATCACATCAAAGTCTAACATTTCCAGCTCAATCAAATCAACTTTAGTCTGACGATCACATACCACAATCACACAATTTTTATACACTTCTCTGGCTATTACTGGATTACCAACCGGAGTAGATACCTCGAAAGGTTTAATTGGCTCGGGTTTCACCCCAATACGGCCAACAATGTAAGGAGTAATATAGGACAACATAGAACTCGGATAAATCAATGAATAAACGTCATGAGAGAATATGAATATTGTACCTGTGACTACATCCGGGGAGGACTTAAGATCCTGACGTCCGACTAAAGCATAAATACGGGGCTGGGTGCCACCTGAACTGGATGCTCCTCCTCTGCCCCTACCACGGCCTTCCAGAGTTTGGGAAGTCTGCCCTATGGGGTGCACAGATGAAGAAGAACCGGCTACTGATCTTGTAGACTGAACCCCACCTCTACCGTACCTCGAGAGATAATCACGCATCATGTGCCCAGTCTGTCCACAAACATAACAAGCATCTGAACCTTGGCGGGCCCGAATGTAACTTTCTACACTGACTATATCGTGGAACCGGTGGTCTCCTCTGGCTAGGATCACCTCAAAACTGGGAACCTGAGACCCTTGAACTCTCACCCAGACCGAAATAAATGGGGCGATCAAATCTCCTACCCGCTAACCGAGCCGGTGCACTAGTCGCGGACTGGCCCGGATACCTAGAATACTGCTACTGACCCCCTCTATACTCACTACTAGAAGATCTGCCCCTTTTACTCTGCTCTCTATCAATATCGTGCTCACTCCTTTGCGGATGTTGCTGTTCTTCTAAATTCTGGGCATGGGCCTGAATACGGGAAATATCCATCCCCTCTTGCAATGAAGCTGTCAAGCAATCTTTGAACAAATCTGGCCCTAAATCACTCACAAATCTGTGTACTCTATATCCTATATCGACTACCATAGTGGGAGCATAACGGGTCAATGAATTGAAACGCAAACATACTCCCGAGCACTCATATTCCTTGCTTTAGATTCAGATACCTATCAGCTCGGGCCCTTCAAACCTCAGGTGTCAAATAGTGATGAACGAAAGCATCTACAAATTCCTGCCAAACCAGGGGAGGTGCATTTTCCTTCCTCGAAGATATCCAATTACTATACCATAAAACCGCTACATCCCAGACTCTATAAGATGCCAACTCCACCGATTCAGTACCGGAGGCATAGATAATTCACAATGTCATCAATATCTACCTGTCTACTTGTAGACATGAACACAACGTCCAAAAGAAAATGACGTCAGTACAAAAAATGTACTGACTATGTAAGGCATGAATAGTAATAGCATAATAAAGAAACAATGAAACACGAGGTGAAAATATAACCTACTTAACCTTTAAAGGAAAACACATGTATGCATATCAAATATACCATCATCGTTAACTCGCGTCCGGGTAACTATCACACGCCGCCCACTAGTGGTGTCATGTCCAGCCATCTAGGCATGGTGTCATCTCAAGCCGCCCGCCTTCGCGGTGTCATGCCCGGCCATCTAGGCACGGTGTAATCTCATCATTAAAAACTTATCATAAAACATGCATTAGAAGTCTATTAAATGCTACAACTCTATTGGGGTGACGTAAGGTCGAGAACCCTCAATTCCAATATGGAGTGGTCATGATCATCATGCCTCACCTTGAAGGAACTAGAATAATAAGGTGAGTCTAGCAATAATGAACAACATCAAGGAATCATTGGCTTCATAAGAATATCATATCGTGAGCTTTAGAATCTCTAGACTTAGACTTATCATCATCATTGTCGTATTCACAGCGTCTCTCTTATCTTTATTTCATGGGAATCTCTTAATAATCATAGACTTATAGTTTCCGAAATATGAGAAAATCATGAAAAGTTAAAGGAAGTCATGCCTTAGAAAAAGAAGGGACTAGCCTCACATCCCTTTTCGCCTTTCTAACTTCGACGACTACACGCTTCCTTCCAAGTTCCAAATTCTACAGTCAAGGGAATTCGTACTAAGATTAGATAATCGGAAACATACTTAAGCTTAAGCTTAAGCTGAGGCTGATAAAAATTAGACAGCATCTCCTTTGTTTCTATAATTTTCTGCATATGATACAACAACTCCTGAACATCGACAACACACCCACAATATCATAATCAATAAGCTTCGTTAAGTTAATCATTATTCAATTCTCAAGATGCCCTCTCAAGGTCATCCATAACCATGGCCATAATACAACACCACATTCATCCTCATATAATGCTTCTCCAATATCCTTAATATCATTTATAACAAGATTATACTCATAACACCTCAAGAATTATGATTCATGTCAAACCACTATTCAAGAATACCATTATTTCACAATTGAGCTCCATATTCTACTTTCTTCCATAATCTAAGTCTTTCAACCATTCAATATTCTAAATAACATGAAATGATCATAAAACTCACCTTTGATCGTGTAGGAATGGGTTTTGGATGGAGAGGCCTCACTTGGAGAAAACCCTAGCTCCACATCCAAAGAGATTTCTAGTTTCCCTCATCCTTCATTAGCATTCTTGCATTTGATTCTACTAATTTTGGGTATTTGATCTTTGATTTTCCTTGAATTTATTTCAGTGAAATATGTGGAACCTTCTCAAGGTCTTGAGAGAAGTGGTGAAGTTGGAAGAATGAAAGATTAGAAGTGGGAACATATTTTTATACTTGGAAAATACTCAGCCCGTCGGGAGTTATACGGACCCTTATATGGTCCGTATAATATTATACGGTCCGTATAAGTGGTCGTATTTCAGCATCAGGGAAATCTTTTTTTCTGTTGGGTTATACGGACCCTTATACGGACAGTATAAAGTTATACAGACCGTATAAGTGGTCGTATAACTCCACTTTTCTGAAATTATTTTCGTCGTTTCGTTTGATCTCCAATCCTTATGGACCCTTCTTTGCACTTGTTTAGCACTTCATTAACAACCTAAGGAGTGTTATAACTTTTTCTCAAGACATTATTAAATCAATATTAGCTCGGTACTTTGCAAACCCTTTTCAAAATACGACTCATACTTTACATTCTTCGACGAACTTTCTTCTCTTGCCTCGAATGTCTTTGGAATCTTAATTAAAATCTTTAAGTATCCCTTCTTGCTTGTAGGGACATCACATACATCTCACCCTACGTTAGTCTATCCCCCACACAACGACATGAAAATTTTTCGAGGTGTAACAAGACGTCCGCCGCCTTATAGATTCTTCTTTATTTATATCTTATTTTCTATTCCGAGACATATTCAGACTTTATGTATTATTGAAATTCCAGACTTGTATATTCTAGTTAGATTCTCTTATATGGATTAGACCAGACTCTGGGGTATATTTTCCTTACTTACGCATATTTGCTATATTATTACCGTCTGACTTACGTGCTTTCATCTCTTCCGCTTATTTTATTATTTGTTTATGTTTTTACTATTATTGGGTGAAGGGTTCGTCTACCGAGATGGGAAAGGTAGGTGCCCGCATGACTTAGTTGAATTACGTCATGACATCTGCATTCACTTGGGAAGTTCCTGGTGCTTCGATAACTTCCAGGTTATTTGAAGGGCGACTAGCCAGTGTTACCCTGATAAGAGAGTTCATGACCTTTTCCATGCGCTCCATCATCATGGTGTTTGATGCCAGGATTACAACCAAAGTTATTTCCAATGAGGGGTCTTCAACTTTGTATATCCCGTCAACCCTAGAGTGAGGGTGCCTTTTCCTTTTCTTGGAATAACGCCCTCTGGGAAGCATTCCCCTGCTTTCCACCGAATGGTCAGGATAGTTCTCCCCAATATAGGTTTTGTCATGACCTCTATATTGGTTTAGTGAGAAAAGAGAGATTTGGTCTCTTTTTACCATTTTTTACCCACCGTTGATTCTTCCCCCAGCCTTGTTAGTACTATTTTGATCCGCGCGGACTGGTGGCACAGTTCCCTAGGTATCGTTTTGGGTTTTGGAATAACTTTTAGAAAATTTGGTCTTACAGCGAAAATCGTTTGACTCGAAGTTGACTTTTGGATAAACGTGCCCGTAATTGAATTCCGACAGTTCTTTAATTTTTTTAATCAAAGAAACCAGCATCATGCTAGTTGAAATTTATTAATCAAAATAGTCTGTACAAAGAAAATTGGCCAAAAGTGCCTACAATATGATTAGTAGTAAAAAATGCAAAAGCAAAAGCAAAAATAGCATGCTGCTGCTTCTGTTCCAACCTTGGATTGATTTCATTTTAAGTCACCTCAAAGCTCTCACCAGGTGCTTATGGAATCAAAAAACCAAATGAAGAATCCTTCAAGTTGAAACTATGCTGCAGCTGTCATTATGCTTCTGCTTTTGCTGCTAAACTACCTTATGAAAATGCCTACTGAATATTCATCAGTGTCACACCAACAACTAATGCTACTAAGGAGATTCTTCCAATAGGATGAACCAAAGGTTAATGCCACACATTGGATAGAACTTCCCTAGTAACTAAGTAGTAGGCATGAGACTAACGCTACTCTTTTTGTGCTGCATTCCAAAATTGATGCATGATCTTTGAAATATCATGCGGTCGATCGTGCTCAACTCGGTTCCCTAGTTTTCCAAGTCTTGAATCTAAAGCTTGGCATCTGCATTTTGGCACTTAAAACAATAGTCTTTGCCTCAGCTGGAAGATCCTGATAAGAATGATATTAAAGAACACCAGCAAAATGAACAACCATGTTAGCCAACTAATCTGCTAGTGTGTTGCCTTCTCTGAACACATGAGCCATTTGAGTTTGCCCTTTCTGTCTCTATTCATAAATCTTATTAATCTCCATGCATACTTTCCATGGCACTTTCCATTCCCCATCTAACACCTAATGGAATTCCGACAGTTCCATTAGGTCCGGAGGGTAATTTATGACTTAGTGGTATCATTGGTTTGGTTTTCGAAGGGTTCGAGTGTGATTTGGGTCATTGGTTGAGAAACTAGTTAAGTTAGAATTAGAGTTGACCACGGTCAACATCGGGTCAAGATGATCCCGTGTCGATGTTTGAAAGTTCCGATAAGTTAGCATGATGATTTTGGACATGTCCACAAAGTTTGGTTAGATTCCGATGAGTTTTGGATAAGTTTGGGTTGTATGATGATTGTTTTCGATTTCGACATCGATTTTAGCATAAAGGGTACCATATTGAGAAAACGGCCTTTGATTCGTATTTCTACTAAACCATTATATCCATATCATAATTTTGGAACCATAGCAACTGAAATTATCAAGTTTCGACATCGTATGAGGGTTTATGGCCATTTTACTAAGAATTGGGTTAGTGATATAAGAGATTGGTTAGCTTGGTTATTGTACACCCAAGTCATTGAAACAGGAGTTAGTGATGTGAGAGCTTATTTAGCTCACTTTTGACCCGAGGGGACCGTTGACAAGCTTCCCGAGGTGTTCGAGATTGATTTTGGTGACTTTCTAGGAAAAATTGGCTTTAAGCAAAAAAGAGTTGACTAGTAGGCAAACAGATTTTTTTGAAAATTCGTCGATTTCGAGAGGTCTGGATGGTCTTTTAGAACTTGTGTGTATATTTGGTTTGGTTCCCAATGCAATCAAATTCTTTTTGGGACTTGGGTTGGAAAGTTGGAATTGAGGTATCGGGGATTGACTCGGTCAATGAGAATTCTGTTGGGAATTCCGAGGCCACGGGTGCATTCGTAGAGTGTTTTTATGTATGTCTATGTACGTTATTCGTAAGCAGATGGCCTCGGGTATCACTCAGGATTTTGGGATTGAGTTGGATTATTTTGGGAAATCTGGTATTGGTGCCCGCCATGGCGGCACCACTATAGCGGTTGCCATGCTGCTGGGGCGGCCATGTGTTTTTGGTGATGACCGTAATGGCGTCTGATGGGCCGCCGCAGCGGTCCCGTAGCCACTGTAACGGTATCGTGCCTGGTTATTTCATTAATTGTGTATTAAAAGCCCTTAGTCCCTCATTTATTTCTATTCCGAAAATTGAGCTTTTGGGAGCAAATCTAGGATATTCTTGGAGAAGATTCTAGGTGGTAAGTTCTTCCATTCTCTTTGCTATTCCATTATTTCTAATCATATTAGAATCCCTTTACCTTGTTAGTTCATTAAGTGATGGAAGATTAAAAATGGGTATAACGAATATTCGCTCTAGGCTTCTAAATCATGATTTGTTGGTTGGGTTAACTGAGTTAAGTTCGGTATACATTTCAGAAATTGAGTAAGGCAATTCGGGCAAGGATGATTGAGTGAGATATATAAGGATATTAGTGATACTGTTATGTGATACGCCGGATTTAGAGAGAATTCAGTTTAGAGTGGTAAGCGCTAAGGAAACGCTAATGCGCAGAGTGTGGTACGATCCTATCTCCAGGATTAATTCGGCTAGTTTGCAAGATTTATGATTATGTGGTATTCGATTGAGTGGATTTGAGGATTGATTACAGAATTGATAATCGTGAATTGATTAGAAAATTGGGAATTGACAAGTCAAGAAAAGGTATAGATGATAGTGAATCGATAAGAAAAAGGTACATCTTGGGGATTTCTTGGGTCAGTATGGGTTGTGGTGTCGTCTTCTTGCATTTTTCAGTTGAGATGTGTTTGTTGCGAGAGCTTAAGAAGGAAATCTACAGGGATGGACTATGTGATATAACGGAGTTTCATGAGGTTTGTGATCCGCGACTAGTGAGAAGCATATTTCAGTGAACCAACTTGTTGAGGTTTATAAAAAGTGATTTGGTGGTACACCTTCGGATAAGTTTCGTGACCTTCTACAGTGGATGAGTTAGCATTCCTTAAGAGAGAAGATTATGGAATCCCTATCATATGAGGACTAGAGTTATATTTTCAAGGTGAGACCCTACTCGCGGTGATATTTTATGTTGCAAGTAGTATTGACTGGATAGTTTTGGTAAGCGCTTTTGGTTATTAAAGACTTCGGGGTGATTGCGTGAGTTTTAGAGTGGCAGTGTAATACTGGATACTTTCGGAGAATTTTTTAGCATATCGAGGTGACACTATGAGAGGTTCGATGGTTATAAAATTATTATATGAGGCTTCAGGTTTGCGTCGAAAGTTCGGGTTTGTCTCGGATTTACGTATCGCGTAAAAGTTGAGAAATATGAAGATTGAAATTGTAAACTATAGCTCTTCGGTACTAAGTTGATAACTCGGATAGGACACAACTTGTGGAGTCGAAAGTGATAGACACGAATTGTTATGCGTGAGGAAAAGATGAGAATTGACCGCCATAGAGGTGCGATAGGACTATGATTGGTTTTGAGAATTCGGAGTCAGTTCAAACGACTATTGGTGATATTCGAGAGTTGTGCATTCATTCCGGGTCAACATGGTTCTGTTACACCTAGGAAACGTTTCCGTTAGCGTACAGTGAATAGACTAACGAAGGGCATGACGTATACGATGTTTTGATAAGTAAGAAATGGCATTTGATGACCCTAAACGAGATTCCAAAGACATTTAAGGTAAGGAAAGAAAGTTGTTAAGGAAAGCAAGTCATATGTCGTGTGTCAGGCAAGATTTACGAGTATCGAGTTAATGATATTTTAATGATGCTTTAAGGAAGAGTTATAACGTCCCTTAGATTGGTATTGAGGTGTTAAACAAGTGTTAAGAAGGTTTCATAAGGATCGGAGATCAAACGAGTCGACGAGAACAAGTCTCGGATAGCTGGACATTATACGGCCAGACATACTGGCCGTATAAAATACACGGACCGTATGTCCAGCCATAGGTTCAGCCCAAAATGGTACACTTCACTGGACCAAACATACTTTCCAGACATAGACCGTATGTTCTGGTTGGGACTGAACTTAAACGTTGATATAAGGACCCCTCTTTCATTCTAATTTATGTCATTTTTCACTCCACAAGTCAAGAACCCTCTAGAATATTCTCCACACTTCATACACAAGAATCCAAAGGAAATTGATGATCAACTTCATCAAACCAACATAAATCAAGAGTGTGAAACACATTAAAGTTATCTAAGTCAAGAAATCCCAAGAGAAGTGAACTAGGGTTTTGGTGTAAGAAGAGTACCTCCACTCAAGGCTTGTTCCTACACTATCTAAGGTAAGTTTCATGATCTTTTCATGTTATTTGAAGTATTGAAAAGTTGAAACACTTGGATTGTAGTAGAATATAGAAAATGGGTCATAAGTGTGGGAATAGTGTCATTGATGAGTAGTATTTGGAATGAATCATGAAAATGGATATGTTATGATTGTAAGTAGGTTATGAATGACATTTAGAACATGGAATAAGCATTGTATGTGAAAGAACGCGATAGTGAACTATGGTCATGATTATGGAGGAATTGAAGTGAAATTCTGAAATGTGGATAGTGCAATTGAATGATGATTGTTGTTTATGATATTGTGATGGTTGTTATAAATGTTTGGGAGTTGATATGGAATATGGAGGAAGTCGTATAAATAAAGGAAATGCTGCCCAATTTTCTCTAGCTTTAGTTATGAATGCTAAGCTATCGATTCTCTAATGTTAGTATAAACTCTAATGAAGGTAGAACGTGAGCATTGAAGGAGAACGTTCAAGTGATAGAATAGCTAGACGAAAAGGTATGTAAGGCTAACCCTTCTTTTATAAGGCATGGTTCTTTGGCCAAATATCTATCCTTCTATGAGCCTACGATATTCTCCAATGATCCTATCTCTAAAAGCTACTAAGCTTATGATTCTCGATACGATACGATTGTACTAAGTTCCTTATATGACGAGTAATCCTTTAAGGATAGATGTGATGAACGATGATAGTAAAAATGCTAAAGATGCTTATATGTATATGTGCCTATGTATGGCTATTATGAAACCCCGAGCTTATATGGCAGAGTAGAATATAGTGAATATGAATATATCTATATATGATGATGCGCGCGCACCATTGCAGTTGGGTACGGATAACCTTGAGCCTTGGTAGGGCCAGGTAAGTATAACCCTGAGCCTTGGTAGGGCCAGGTATGTGAAAAACCGAACCTTCGTGGTCGGGTATGCTATATAAATGCTATGTATATGACATCAATATGAGTACGAATATGTTAAGTATATGTAAATGCTAAGTGAAGGCTATGTATATGCAATGTATATGATATGAACATAAGTATGAATGGAACTATGAATACGAATACGAAAATGGATACGAAAGGTGAATGAGTACGAATACGGATGTATGTACACGGATACGCAATAGAAATGGAATGTCCCTATGGAAAGCAAGTAAGTGCTATGGCGATGACACTATTATCTCCCATCCTATGTCATTTCATATGTTGTCTATTATGCATTCCTATTGATGTTGATCATGCTTTACATACTCAGTACATTCTTCGTGCGCGACGTTTTTTTGTTTGTGGATCGTCGCGTCATACCCGCAAAAAGGTGGCCGGGGGAGACGTTTTGATGTCACACCCTTAATCTGATAGGGTGTGATGGGCACCCGACCCTTACCTAGGGCCGAGCGAACCCGCTGACTCTTATGACATTCATAATCATACTGGCCCTCAAATCATGTCACAAATATATAATGAAAGTTTTTCGAAGAACAATATGCTTTTTACCTTTTTCGAATTAAATAAAATCGTAATATATGAAACTTACAATACAATGCATAATAA
>NC_081343.1:30781955-30802455 GCF_029784015.1 Lycium ferocissimum | reverse complement strand
CCTTCATGAGCCTACGATATTCCCCAATGATCCATCTCTAAAAGCTACTAAGCTTATGATTCTCGATACGATACGATTTACTGTACCAAGTTCCTTATATGACGAGTAATCCTTAAGGGACAGATGTGATGAACGATGATAGTAAAAATGCTAAAGATGCTTATATGTATATGTGCCTATGTATGGCTATTATGAAACCCCGAGCTTATATGGCCGAGTAGAATATAATGAATATGAATATATCTATATATGATGATGCGCGCGCACCACTCAGCTTCATACTGGGATAACCCCCGAGCCTTGGTAGGGCTGTAAGTATAACCCCGAGCCTGGTAGGCTGTGTATGTGAAACACCGAACCTTCGTGGTCGTGGGTATGCATATAAATGCTATGTATATGACATCAATATGAGTACGAATATGTTAAGTATATGTAAATGCTAAGAAGGCTATGTATACTAATGTATATGATATGAACATAAGTATGAATGGAACTATGAATACGAATACGAAAATGGATACGAAAGGTAAATGAGTACGAATACGAATGTGCAATACACGGATACGCAATAGAAAATGGAATGTCCCTATGGAAAGCAAGTAAGTGCTATGATGATGACACTATTATCTCCCATCCTATGTCATTTCATATGTTGTCTATTATGCATTCCTATTGATGTTGATCATGCTTTACATACTCAGTACATTCTTCGTACTGACGTCCTTTTGTTTGTGGACGCTGCGTCATACCCGCGCAGGTGGGGGGAGAGACGTATTTGATCCATAGCTTCATTATTCGGGACTACATACGGAGCTCCATTTCATTCGTGAGGCTGTGCTTTTGGTATAGATTCTTTTGTGTACATATTTATGGGCACGGCGGGCCCCTCGTCCCGCCTATATGATATGACGTATTCTTCTTGTAGGCTTATAGACATGTGTATATGGTTAGATGTGTTCTGGCCCACCCCATATTTTGGGATATTATTTTGCTAGCCTCGTCGGCTTATGTACATTGATATGGGCATAGTTGCTAATGACGATATAGATGTGTTGTTGCCCAATGAGATTAATATGAATGAAAGTATAATTTGACTATGTGGCTCACCTAGATGCGATATGAAAGTATGTTAAGAGGTGCCCGAGTGGGTTAGCACCGGGTGCCCGTCGCGGCCCTCCGGTTGGGTCGTGACAGGTTTGAGTTAGGGTTTATTTGGTAGGAGGTGTAGTTCTCCCGTAGGATTGGTTTGATGCATTTGAGGTTTTTCGTAGAGTTGGAGATGTTAGGTGTCTCTCTGATTTTTCATGTGCCTATGCTGAGGAGGTACCATTCCAATAGGTCTTACACTATTCTTTGGGATTCAGGTTGCGCCAGCAGAAGTCAGTGGAAGCATCGTCCGATTGAGGAGGCTACTTGGGAAACTGAGTCTGAGATACGTGAGAGATATCCCCAGTTATTTGTTGAGTCAGGTACTCTTCCCTCGTTTCATTCCCTTGTCGCTCGAAGGCGAGCAATTGTTTCATTAGTATCTGATGTAATGACTCATTTGGTCGTTATTGTGTTTTTACCATTTTTTTGCCTCGTTGACTCATCCCCCAGCCGTGTACTATTTTGATCCGCGGGGACCGGTGGCACAGTTCCCTAGAATCATTTTGAATTTTGGAATGATTTTTAGAAAATTTGGTCTTAAAGCGAAAACCGTTTGACTCAGAGTTTACTTTTGGATAAACATGCCCGTAATCGAATTCTGACAGTTCCATTAGGTCCGGAGGTAATTTATGACTTAGTGGTGTCATTGGTTTGTTTTCCAAAGGATTCAGGTGTGATTTGGGTCATTGGTTGAGAAACTAGTTAAGTTAGAATTGGAGTTGACCAATGTCAACATCGGGTCAAGATGATCCCGTGTCGATGTTTTGAAAGTTCCAATAAGTTTGCATGATGATTTTGTACATGTCCACAAAGTTTGGTTAGATTCCGAGGAGTTTTGGATAATTTTGGGTTGTATGGTTATTGTTTTCGGTTTCAACGTCGATTTGAGCATAAAGGATACCATATTGAGCAAACAGCCTTCGATTCGTGTTTTCACTAAACCATTATATACGTATCGTAATTTTGAAACCATAGCAACTGAAATCATCAAGTTTCGACATCGTAAGAGGGATTTATGGTCATTTTACAAGCCGACAAGGCTGCCAAAAATGATATACAAAAATATGAACCAGTAAGGTTATGGAGCATCTAACTATATATATTTGTCTAGGAGTCTCTACAAGGAGTGCATAGCATCATATAGATGGGACAAGACCCCGCCATGCCCAAGTATGTACACAAAAGAATAGTACCAACTAAATTGCAGCTCCGGATCAAATGGAGCACTTCTATGCAATCACTGATGAAGCAGCCTAGGGGTCTGGTCCGTCTCCCTGTCTACCGGCAAGCATGAACGCAGAGTCCACAAAACCAAAAAGGACGTCAGTACGAATAATGTACTGAGTATGTAAGGCATGAATAACAGCATAATGGAAGAATGCCAATAACAGGAAATTGAGAGTTCAAACTATACCTCAGAGGGCAACTGTCATGCATACTTAATCTTTCTCTAAAGAAGACATAATCATACATACATACATACATACATACATACATAATTATACTGTACCCAGCCATAACAAGACTCGGTGTTCCCCCGTACCCGGCCATAACAAGGCTCAGTGTTATCGGTACCCAACTGCAGTGGTGTACACAATAAGTGCCGTATCCGGCCGTCTATAGCGCGGCTCGGTGTGAGAAAATGCATACTTGTATATATAAAGCATGAACGAGAGTCCACAGGAAACATTACAATAGTATCGGAGTGACACAAGGTCGGTGAACCTTCGATTGCCATTATGGAATCATTATTATCACTATATCTTCTCATTAGGGTCAACTATCATATAATGGGATCAACAATGAAGAACAAGATCAATAATATCATAAGAGCATCAAGAATTATAAGCCTTAGCACTTCTAGGAATGGGATCGTCATGGAAGACATTATGAATATTATGTATGAGTTTACGACAATAAGATCATGCCTTAAGAAAGAAAGAGTTAGCCTTAACATACCTTTACGTCTCCTTAATTACTTAATATTCTCCTCCCAAGCTCACAAATCTACATTCAAGAGGATTTATACTAAGGTTAAGTCTTGAAAACACTCTTAAGTTCAAACTAGCGTAATTAACGAGCTAGCGGAATTTGGGCAGCACTTCCCCTATTTTATTGACTTCCACCAATCTCCAACACAACTCCTAAATAACAATAATAACATCAACAATACCATAATCAAGGAATTATATTCAATTTAATCTCAAATTCATCCAAATCCCCTTTCAAGTTCACCTCATAGTCATGAACTTCAATTCAACTCGCTATGACTTCTCTTTTATGATTCCTTCCTCTCTAAGACTTGCTAAACCTTTAAATCAACTCAATCAAGTAAATAAGATGAATAACATACCTTGTGATAGAAGAATTTCACCTTACTCAACTCCTTTCAAGATCAAATTCATCACAACCTTGAAACAAGAACAATCATCTTTCATGGATTGAGATTTTGATGTTTGATCTTCTCTCTTGATAGTATGGAAGGTTTTGGAATATGGTGGAACCTTAAAAAACTCTCAAGAACCCTCTAATAAGGTGGGGAAAAAAGTGTGGGAGGTGGATATGAAAATGGGATCTTTTGGGACTTAAAAAGGGGTTAAGTTCGCCCTCCCGCTCCAACTTGCGGTGGAGATGCGGCTCAGCATATTGGATATGCGGCCGCATCTCCCCAGAGGAGGTTGGGCAATCAGACCAGTATATTTGGTGAGTTTGCGGCCAGTTTTCTGCATAACAAACTCAGTTTGCGACAGCAAACTGGTCCACAAACTCCAATTTTCGGCGAAAAAGCGTTCTTTTCGATTCGTTTGAACTCTAATCCTTACGGAACCTTCTTTGCACTTATATAAAACTTCATTAACCATATAAGGAGACCTATAACTCCCCCTCAAGATAATGCTAAGAAATGCATGACTCAAATAACACAAAATCTTCTCAAATCATCACTCAAGTTTCAAATCCACCAACGAACTTACTTCCACCAATTCATTTAACGCTAAAACCTTAAGGTACATACTTACAATTATTAAATACCCTCCTTAACCTTGCAAGGGCTTCATGTCCACTTTAGGCTTGCGTTAGTTTACTTATAATGCAAACGACATGAAATTTCCAAGGTGTAACACTAAGAATTGGCTTGGCAGATTTTTCAGATTAATTACGAAATTGCCACTGAATTCATATTTAAAAATCTGCACTATTCCAAATATTGAAACCAACATATCTCCTTCATTATAAGGTCAAATTAAGTGATTCAAAAGCCTAACTTGACTGGAATTTCACAAGGAATCGATTGGACACAGCAAAAGTGAGTTTCAGGATCATTTGGCATAAGAAACGAGGTAGAACAGCTGGG
Source organism: Lycium ferocissimum (assembly GCF_029784015.1). Lineage (NCBI taxonomy): Eukaryota > Viridiplantae > Streptophyta > Magnoliopsida > Solanales > Solanaceae > Lycium > Lycium ferocissimum. The sequence continues at coordinate 30,797,954 of NC_081343.1, read as the reverse complement.
CATTTTTGGCTATTAATGTTGTTGGAGTTTTTCTCATCTTGAATGTTTGGGTTTGGGAGAATTCAAGGATGTTCTTCAATTTTCTTCCATGGGGTAAGATCTAAACCATAATCTAAGTATTTCCTTTTGATTCATTCCCTTGGTTTAAGCTTTTATCCATGATTTCTAAAGTAGGAAATTGGGTTTTTTCATGAAGAAGGTTTAATGGGTCTTTCTTGAGAAGTTCATAAAATTGGTTAGACTTCCTAAGTTTCTTTAAATGATGTAATTGATTGAGTTGATGCTATATTATGATGATCTAAGGTTGACAATCATATACCTTTCATTATTAGTGTTGAATTCTTGAATTTAAGAGTTAGGGTTATACCCAAAATTGGGGGTTTTGCTTGGATTTTGAAATTGGATGAAGCCTTGAGTTAATTTAGCAATTATTTGATGGGTTTTGATCACCTAGTGTTTAATTAGATAATTTACCCCTGAATTTTTCATTTTACCCTTCTGGGCCCCATTTCCCGAAATTCTAGGGTTGGTTTTGACCCAATTTGAATGATAGCAATATAGGTATCGATCTTCGTAATTTCTAATCTAGATTTTGAATATGAATAGACTTTCTTGATCTTTAGGCTCAGCGGAAGGGCAAGGCTAAGGAGTGATTGTTGGTGTATTGTTGTTCAGCCATCCAGGTAGGTTATGGCTTACCCTTGGCGAGACTTCGTGTGGTGAAGCATATATTTAGATAATATTGTTGGAGACAACATGTAAACCTTCGAGTATGAAGTTGGGTTGGATATTGTTTTAGGATGGGCCCTGTTTTGTGATTGGGGTTAGCCATCCCGTTGTGTTGTGACTTGATTGTTCTAACGTTGTTGGCTTGATGCCATGTGCTGATAGCAGATATTGGGGTCTGTTATTCCATCGTGATTGTGATATTGTAGTACCTTACTTGTTGATGTTGAAACGAGGATATAGTTCTATATGACTTGTGTAGTCTTTCATGATATTGTTGGCGTACCCATGGTTGGTACTTGTGATATTGATTTGATTATTGATGTTGATACATACATTGCACGCATTCTCATCCTTCATGATATACTATTGATACATTGTTGGCACTTAATGAAACACTGTGATGAGCTGGACTCGGTTTGGATGAGAGTGATGTGAGAGTCCGATATTCGATGTCTGTCCCGAAATCATGGATTGAGTGAGTGCATGGACTCCGCAGGTCCCCCGGGGTGGTGCATGTGAAAACCCTCTGTGGGCAAAGATCCGGGGTCTCGTCTGTCTGTTGGGCAAAGATCCGGGATGAGTAGCACTTAGACTTCGTGAGTCACCTTGGGTTGTGCTACCGAGACGTGAAGGTATTCTGTCCGGAGTACATGTGCACACATCATTGCATTTGCATTCATACATTATTTCATGGCATTGCAATATGGTTCATATTGTAATGATCTAGTGTTTTATTGGAGATGATGGTTTCAGATTGGACATATTGAGACTTGGCACACTTGGGTTTAGATGCTTCTACCTAGGTGATGATGTGTACTTGGTTCTGGTTATGTTTGGCTTATACTTTTTGATTTATCTGCCTATCTTGCTTTATTGTTTGAATTATGTTAGCTATACTTAGTTGGCCTATGATACCTACCAACACTTGTTGTTTGTACTGACCTACACTTGCTGCATTCTTTTATGAATGCAGAATTCCAAGTAGAATCTACTTCTGTTTCTCGTGGCTGACAGTCGCTCTGAGATTTGCTTAGTGTCTACGGGGTTAGCTCGAGACGTCCGCTGCCTTGAAGATTCTTCTTTATTTATGTCTTATTTTCTATTCTAAGACATACTCAGACTTGATGTATTATTGATATTCAGACTTGTAGATTTTAGTTAGATGCTCTTGTATGGATTAGACCAGACTCTGGAGACTTTCACTATTTTACTTCTTCCTCTTTTTTCTATTATTTGTGAATGTTGAGTTAAGGGTTCGCCTACCGAGGTGGGAAAGGTAGGTGCCCACATGACTTAGTGAAATTGGGTCGTGATAGAAAATAGTTTGTCAATTCTATCATGTAGTGAAAGAATTTGTCCACCCAAAATATTCATGTAAATTTTGGCATAATTTTGTTGTTTTAGCATTATTAATATGCCTAGCAGTAATCTGCAAAGTATCAATTTCAAATAATTTTGAAAAAGCTCCAAAATGAAGGACTTTATCATCCTTACCAATTTGAAAAGACTGTTGTGGATGAAATACTATATGAATAATTTCTCCATTAGTTAATTTATATTCTCTCTCCATTAAAAAAATATAATTTCGGACATATTTAGCCATAAACCAAGGAACAAAAGATATTATCTTGTTGGCTTGGGAAAGATATATATAAAATTCTTCTTGAAAAACTCTTGTTTCATCATCACTAAAACTTGAAAAAAACCATTTTCTAAATGGTTCCCATCTGGGTGTAAAAAATTCTTTGCTAATTTTAGCTCTTGCGGGTGATCCCCAACTAAAATCAATTTTATGGTCTCTATCCATTAAGTGTCTTGAAAGTCCATATCTGACTTGGTTAATTCTGGGTCCTTAATACCACTAACTATATTATCTTGATCAATTTTGAGATTACTGACTCTATTATAATCAATTTCTCTAATTTGAGAAGTAGAAGCTCTAGATGGAGACTGAACAATATAATCGACTGGTGAAATATAAGAATGACATGAAGAATTTGATCTAGTCAATCTAGATCTGGTGTTGATGCTATGACTTTCAGCTTTGTCTGGTAAAAATTTAGGTTCTGCGAACCTTAATTTAATAGTCCTATCTGGCGCCTGCTCAATTTCAGTAATATCAGTATTTAAATTATTTTGGGGAGGAGCAGCTCCCTCTATGACCCACACTTTGGGAAAATCAATTTCATCCCATTTAATAGGTCTTCGAGTAACAACTTTATGTTTACCAAAGTTAGCTTCTATCAAAATAGTTTCATTTTTGAAATCCATAATTTTACACCTAGGATTCATAGTATATAATGGTTTAAAATATATTTTATAACAAATACAGATAACTTCAGTACCGGGCGTATAATCATAGCCATGTAATTTAACACTTAATATTAAAGCGTTTAAATAATTCTCATCCTGCAAAGATCCCTGCAAATTAGGATAAGCATTAAAATTTAAAGGACCATATGCCAAACTAGTTTGAACTGTCCCTATGAGGGATTTTTTCCAGTCTTGGTTCATACCGTCTCTTAAAGCTGCTACAAATCTTTCCGACAAGCCTCTTAATGTAAGTGGCTTGAATGCAACCTGCACTAACCCAATATGCATAAATCTATGGGTTTCCATATAAGGGGCTAAGTCACTTTCAGATAATAACCTAAAAGTGGCATGGTCACTATCAACCGTGATAGTTTCTTCAGTGGTTTTAACCACTTGCTTGAGACCTAATTTCTCAAAAGTACCTATTTGATAAATTAATCTGGGCTGAATTTTAGGAATAATCCACTTATTAAGTAGATCTAATTGCTGAGGCATATCATATTCCTCTTTTTTACTATTCTTAATAATATTTTTAGTCCTAATGATATTCATTAAGAAGATGTGTGTTGAACTTACATCACCTATTACTACTGTGTACCATGGCTCTGATACCATTAATGACAGGACCGCACTTCGGGATGGTGCTACAAAGGGACTTTCACTAGGTGAATAACCCTGGCAAGGAGGTTGTCTAATTCAAAACAAGTCCAACAACAGCCCTAAACGCCACCTCAGCTTAGCAGGCACAACAACAGGACCACTGCCTGAATCTGAACAGTCCGCCTGAGTTATTCTCTGCTTGACCTCAGTACCATCCTTAGTAAACCCTTGCTAAGTAAAGCATTTTTACCATAATACTTAGTAATCTAGTATGATATAGTTCAACATAAGGTGTTTAGCCTATCATTTAGGCTAACTATGAATAAGTAATTTTAAAAGTAAAACAGAATAAAAGAAAATAAAATTACCTAACTGATGGATGTTGTGCTCAGTAGAGATGGATGTATATCAAACTTTTAGTTAGAGAGTAATTTTACAAGGGAGAGAGAAGGGGTTTTTTTACGAACCTGCCTTCTATCTTCAACAAAGGATCCTTTTATAATTTATCATCATAAAAACGAACAAAATGAAAAGATAAGAATGGCTGACAAGTTTGGTGGACAAAGAAAAGAAAAAGCTACAACTTTTAAAAGTAAGAGTACAAAAAAAAAAATCTTTATTAAAGATATGCTTTATAAAAGCAGATTCTTGTTGTCGGGTCGTCTTATCACTTCATTTTGTATTTCCCCCATCTTTTCTTTGAGCTGGAAGATTCTTCTTGCTGGTTTTTGAATTGAGCCATGAATTGTGAAAAATCCTCAGTAGTATCAGGACTTTGAGATTCTCCAGCTAAACATGTGTGTTCTGCCTATGAATCATCATTTTCATTCTCTGTGGTATTACCAACTGATGCCATGGATATATTTGAAGGGATTTCAATGTCTAGATTTTTTATTAAATCCTTTTTGAACTCCTCCATGTATGCTTCTATCATTTCTTCTTGAGAAATAGCTCCTTTCTTCATTTGAATCCTTCTGGCAATGTGCTAGAAAGGACTGGGAATCTCCCATTGCTGTTTAGAGTTAATTGATTCTCTATAGCTGGCTATAGTGGCTTCAATTCGGTTTATTAACTCTTGGCTAGGAATAGTGCCATCAGTAGATTTTGAATTAATTTCTATATGTGATCAGAGTACATCCTGAACCTATCGGAGTGACGTAAGGTCGTTACACCTCCGAACATCATTATGAGACAGAATTTTCATCAATAAGTGACTCTATGAATCATACAAAATCTGAAGGAAGACGTTCTGAACAACATTACTAGAACATGAATCAACATGGAGCATCCCTAGGTATCTAAGAATGGAATCATTATGGAGTAACGTTACGTTTACGTTTCGTTCATAAGGATCATGCCAAAAGAAGGAAAGTTAGCCTTAACATACCTCAAGTCGTCAATCAAAATCCCACAATGAAACTGTCGGCTAATTTTCTAATCTCCTTAGTCACCACCGCACACCTAACAGTCAACAACATAACAACAACCTCATATAAGCCTCTTTCATTCCACATCACTACTCACCTCAAGATTTATATCAAAATAGCCCAATATGCTTTTTATACAACACTTATACACCTTCTTCTTCGAATTATATCAAGTATAACATCCTCAATACAATCACAACACCAACTACTATACTTACAATAAGGTTTTAGCTTAAAAACATATTTACAACATGACCGAAGTTCGATTCTTTGTCATGTGCCGACCATGGCATGGGCGTAACACGGCACTCGGTGCCTTGCTGCATGTGACCGAGCGAACCATATGGCTTGCTGAATCAAAATGGGGTATGTACTGATGCGGAATATAATATAAACATGAGTGGTGAGAGTAAAACATGATATTAAATAATCATATGTCAGAAAATATATAATAAATGCTGAGCCAATATTGGCTATGCGGCTCTAAACATCTGACATGGCATAACCGAAATAATCTAGTCTATGAAACCTCCGACATGAGTGTTACTGCTAAACTGTTTACCGAGACAAGGCCCCCGGCACACCTTTACTGCATAACTGACAATAAATAAATAAAGATAAAACCCCAAATGAGATGGGGCTCACCGATAGTTGATACATGCAAAGTCCTAACTAGCTGATCTGTCATCCTATAAATCTGCATCGTGAAATACAAGCCCCAAGGAAAATAAAAGGGCACGTCAGTACATTCAAATTGTTCTGGTATGTAAAGCAACTGAATGAAATAAGCATGGCACATGGAATAATAAGCGAAAGCTGCCCCATGGTATGGTCGAACATGACCATGAGCATCATCTGACATGAAGAAATGTATAACATGAGCAAAACATTTAAAATGCCTATATAAAAATAGGCATACTATAACCGATAATATAGAATCACCACGTAGGTACCAGGTACGGTACAGCCCGACCGATGAAGCAACCCCACACCTTGCCAGGATATGAGACATAAGCATGACATAAAAATGGATCCAATTCAACTGTTAGAAGGTGTCGTCCTAATCTGGGTGGATCGACCCGTCCCTACATTAGCACACGTAGTTTCAGGCTATCTAAGCCTTCTCGGTAAACTTATGCTACTCCCAAAAACATGAACATGGATATAGTTTGACATATGGGCCAATGGTATGTTATAACATAACTTGTAAGCATGACTTGTAAACTTGATTCATAAACATGGCTTGTAACATGATTTCGTGAGTAAAGTATAGCATGGATATCGGTATATAGTATAACTTGTATGAAAACATGGAAGCATGTAGAATTTCATGAAAATATACATAAAAGTTCATATCTTGCAGTTAAGAACCCATGGAATGCAAAGTAGGAGTTTTCATGGATTACGAACAGATTCTCAATAACCAGAATGGAATATTAAAAACACAATAACGAATTAATCATACAAATATGGTATATCATGGTACATGTACTTAGGGTTATCATGAACATGTCTAGAACCCTAGTGTTGGTAAACTTTCATATAATCATGGAAGAACGTGGCGTGAGGAAGAATAATGATGTTCCCACGCGTAGAAAGAAACCGTACATACCTTAATCTCTCCAAAACTTGTAAAAAGGTCTGAACCTTGAAGGAGAAACCAAAAGCTTTAATCTTGAATGCTTGTGATGGGTTTTCTTGAAACCCCTAGGTTTAAAATAATGAATTCCTAATTAATACTCAAGAATATGTGTTAGAATTCACTTGGGATGCATAGAGTAGACTTACCTGATGTAGTAGGATGGGGAGAGGAGAAGAACTATGTCCTAGGGCTTGGAGAGAATGAAAATATGGAAAAAGAACTCAAAAAACGCATTTATATATTGCTCAGTCATCGGGATGACTTACTGTACCTTTTACGGTCCGTAAAGCGATTTACGGTCCATGAAAGATGACCGTAAATCAGCTACGGTGACTCGATATTCCTCCTCCTCTTTTATGGTCCAAAAGACGGACCGTAAAATATTCTACGGTACAAAGTACGGTTCGTAAAATTATACGGACCGTAAACCCCACCATTAATCAGCTATAGTGAGCTGGGTCTCCTGGGGTTCTTCTACGATCCGTTTTACGTGCCGTAAAATAATTTACGGTTCATAAAACCTGACATATAAATGTAGATTGCTAAATTGAAATGAAATTTTAATCCTAACACTCCCCGTCTAGTTTTTTAAGTCCAGAATCATGAACATATCTTAGTGTAAAGGTGCGAGGTGTTACAATTACATCTCAACATATACTCAAATTCCAGTTTAAACCTTTCTTCCAACTCCTTTCCCTCCAAACCCAGCATAACCATTATATAAATTCATAAAAATTAAGTTAAGATAAAATCTTACCTCAAAACTCAAGAACACATCAATTCCAAGAGTGCTTCACCTTGAAGTATCCTCCAAGACCCTTACCAAGAGGTGAAACAAGCTTCCATGATCACTTTAGACCCTTTAAACACTTAATCTTCTCTTTTGATCCTTGATTTTTTTAGGAGTTGATTAGATATGATGAAGAGTGTTTTCTAGAATGTTAGAGGTTTGGGTAAGTGGAGAAAGATGATATAAAATGAAGGGTATATGAATTATATAAAAAAAATAGAACTCCTGCCGATTTAAAAATACAGCCAAAAGTATGGACCGTATTTTTAAATATGGTCCGTATTTCTTGGCCGTAATTCTTAGTATAAAAATTTGTCTTTTTGTCCAGGGAAATAAGAACCGTACTTGAAATCGTATTGTTTTGTACGGGCCGTATTTTGCACCATACCTCTCAAATTTGTGATCTGTTAGTTGCATTGGAAAGAAAATTCTCTGAACTTGAATTGACATTGCTTATTCACTGCATGACTCCTTATATGCTGCAAGATATACTTCCCTAAAATTTGACCAAAAATCCTATCCAAAATTTCCTAAAGTTTCGACAAACTTAATTTCTTCAATTCGCTTGATCCTCGAACCTTCCAATACCTAATAAACATGATCTTAAACTCTTATACACTCAAGATAGACATGTCTAATCCCATATGACCTCGATGGTCACTCTGCTCTTTGAATCTATAGCAACTAACTCATGAGGAAACTTAACGTATAAAAGTATGGGGTGTGAGATCCTTCCATCCTTAGAAACATTCGTCCTCGAATGCTAGCACTCTTAGTAGTCTACAAATATTTGGCAGAGTCTACTCTATAATTACACCACTACCAACCTACCACACAGCTCAACAACACAATATAATGCCACGCAAGGCTACAAGAATCAATAACAACAATGGTCCCACACGATAATGAGAGTAACTGATAATTAATTCATACATAAAGATAATGGTGCCATAGTCTGCATATGCTATAGAGCCAAAAATGAGGGTATCTAGACTTCATATCTTTCTCGGCTTCCCAAGTCATCTCTTCTACATTCTTATTTCTCCAAAGTACTTTTACAGAAGTAACATATTTGGTTTTCCACCTACGAACCTGGCGATCTAAGATAGCGAAACTTCCTTATAAGACAACTGCTTTGTAACCTGGACATCATCTACAGGCTCAATCCTGGAAGGATCTCCGATGCACTTGCGGAGCATGGATACATGGAAAACCGTAAGTACAGACTCCAAATCTAAAGGTAAATCCAATTCATAGGCTACTTGGAATACTCGACGCATAATTATGTAAGGGACAATGTATCTAGGGGTAAGCTTGCCCTTCTTACCAAATCTCAAAGCACCTTTCATAGGTGATACCTTCAGAAATACCCAATCATCTACCTAGAATTCCAAGTCTCATCGTCTGTTATACGCATAAGACTTCTGGCTACTCTAAGCTGCTAGCAATCTCTCCTGAATGAGCTTAACCTTCTTCACTGCTTGCTGAACCAAATCAGGCCCTATCAACTTTGATTCTCCGACTTTGAACCATTCAATAGGAGATCTACACTCCCCCCCCCCCTTCCATATAGGGCCTCGTACGGAGTCATCTGGGTATTGGAATGGTAGCTATTATTATATACAAACTCAATAAGTGGAAAATGATCATCCCAGCTGCCTCGAAGTCTATCACACATACTCGTAGCATATCCTCGAGCGTCTGAATAGTACACTCAGCCTGCCCGACTGTCTGGGATGAAATGCTGTACTGAGGTTCACCTGTGTCCACAAACCCTTTTGGAAGGATTTCTAGAAGTTAGCTGTAAACTATGCACCTCTGTCTGAAATAATAGATACTGGAAGTCGCACTCTCTCCTTAATATCTAACTTCGCATAATCTTCGGGGGAATAAGTAGTCCTCACAGGTAGAAAATGTGCTAACTTCATGAGTCTATTAACAATTACCCATATAGAGTCAAACCTATGCTGCGAACGAGGTAAGCCTATAATCAAATCCATACTAATCGCCTCCCATTTCCAAGTCGGAATCTCTATGTCCTGCAACAATCTACCAGGCTTCTGATGCTCAACTTTTACCTACTGACAATTAGGGCATTGGGCCACGAACTCCGCTATATCCTTCTTCATACCATTCCACCAATAAAACTCTCTGATATCATGGTACATCTTCGTTGACCCTGGATGAATAGAAAAGCAGGAATAATAAGCTTCTGCCATAATCTGTCAACGTAACCCTGCAACATCCGGAACACACAATCTTCCTCGATATCTCAGAACTCCATCTCTAGAAATCTCAAAGGGTGACTTCTTTTTCTGTGGGGTTGTCTCCTTGTACCAAATCAAAGAAGGATCCTCATACTAGTGTTCCTTAACCTTTGCCACTAAGGATAATGTTGAGGTATCCTTGACTGTAACTCATGCATCACCTGAGTCCAATTATCGTACTCCTAGGCTAGCTAACTAATGGGGCTCATGCGCTAGATCCTTTTTCTCTGCTCAAGAGTAAGACAGAATACCCATAGATCCGCGGCTAAGGGAATTAGCTACTACATTGGCCTTCCTTGGATGGTATAGAGTATCAACATCATAATCGTTCAACAGCTTCAACTGTCGCCTCTGATGCAAATTCAATTCTTTTTGCTTAAAGATGTACTGACGACTCTTATGATCCGTATAAACATCAACGTTAAACATCAACGTTAACACCATATAAATAATATCTCCAAACCTTAAGTGCATGAATTACTGCAGCTAACTCCAAATCATGGGTCGGATAATTCTTCTCATTCTTCCTCAGCTGCCTCGAAGCATAAGGAATAACCTTACCATGCTGCATCAACACAAAATCCAATCCAACGCCTGGGGCGTTACAATAGATAGCATAACCCTCTGATCCCTCTGGAAGTGTCAAAACAGACTCTGAAGTCAGTGTCATAAGCGTCTGTCCACTATAACTTAATTGCCTTCTGCGTCAATTTCATCAATGGCGCTGAAATAGAGGAGAAGTCCCATACAAATCTCCTGTAATATCCTTCCAACCATAGAAAACTACGAATCTTCGTCGGTGTCGTGGGTCTAGGCCAAGTTTTCACGGCCTCTATATTCTTAGTGTCAACCTTGATGCCTTCATCTGATAAAATATGCCCCAGAAAAGCCACAGAATTCAACCAAAACTCACATTTGGAGAACTTCGCATACAACTTCTTATCCTAAAGAACCCTACATGCAAATGATCTGCATGCTCAGCCTCTGATCGAGAGTAGACTAGAATGTCATCGATAAATACAATCTCAAACTGATCTAATAAAGGTCTGAATATGCGATTCATTAAATCTATAAATACTGTTGGCGCATTAGTCAACCCAAAATACATTACAAGGAACTCAAAGTGACCATACCTGGTCTTGAATGCCGTCTTCGGAATATCTTTCTCTCTAACCTTGACCTGATAATAACCTGATCTCAAGTCTATCTTTGAAAAACATCTAGCACCCTGTAACTGATCAAATAAATCATCAATCCTCGGGAGCAGATACTTTTTCTTTATCCTCACCTTATTCAGCTGTCAATAATCTATACATATTTGCAACGAGCCATCTTTCTTCCTTACAAATAAAACTGGTGCTCTCCACGGTGACGTAGTAGGCTTAATAAAGCCCTTCTCGAACAAATCTTTCAACTGCTCCTTCAATTCCTTCAACTCAGCAGGGGCTATCCTATAAGGGAGAATAGATATAGGCTGAGTATCTGGTAGCATATCGATAGTATAATCAATCTCCCGCTCTGACGGAATGCTCGAAAGTTCATCTAGAAATACATCTGGAATTCATTAACCACCAGAACAGACTGAAGGGTTGGTGGTTCTGCTTATACATTTCAGACTCGAACAATATGGTAAATAAAACCCTTTGTGATCATCTTCTTTGCCTTGAGATAGAAAATAAACCTACCTCTTAGCAAAGCTGTATTACCTTTCCATTCCAACACTGGCTCTCCTGAAAACTAGAATCGGACCATCTTTGTTTTGTAATCAACGTTAGCATAACAAGAAGCCAACCAGTCCATGCCTATAATAACATCAAATCCACCATGTCCAACTCTATCAAATACATCACGATATGACAATTGAAAATTCTAACTACACAATTCCTGCATACTCGTCTAGCTACCACCGGATCTCTTACAGGTGTAGACACCTCAAAAGGCCTAATCATTTCAGGTTCTATCCCAAACTTACTAGCAATAAAAGGAGTGATGTATGATAAAGTAGAGCCTGGGTCTATCAATGCATGCACGTTATAGGAGAAGACTGATAATATACCTGTAACCACATTAGGCGTCGACTCAAGATCCTGCTGACCAACCAAAACATAAATGCGATTTTGAGGATTGCTCGAACTAAATGCTCCACCTCTGCCTTTACCACGGCTGGCTGATGTCTGTGAGCCTTGCCCCGTAAGGCGTACTGATGACGAAGAACTAGTTACAAATCTTGTTAGCTGAACGACAGCTCCACCACCTCTCAACAAACAATCTCGCATAATATCGCTTGGCTGACCGCTGGTGTAACACACATCTGAACCCAAACGGCACTGTCTGTCGTGCAACTTACCACACTGAGTGCATCATGGTAGAGATGGCCTTATCTGGCTAAAATCACCTCTGAACTGGGAACTGAAAGCTTTGGAGTTCTGGCCTAGCCAAGAATAAGTGGGTTTATCAAACCTCGGCCTTGGAAACTGCGAAAGCGCACTAGCCGCTGAATAGGCTGAATGCTTAGAAATCTGCTGTCTATGACCACCCTTAAACTCACCAAAGGAACCAGAAGATCTAGACCTCTTACTCTGGCCCCTACCACGCTCTCGATCAGCTCGCTGCTGCTTCCGCTCCTCTAAACCCTGAGCATATGCCTGAATATGAGAGATATCCATTCCCTTTTGAAGTGAGGTCGTTATGCAATTATTAATCAAGTATGGCCCAAGTCTAATAATAAATTGGTGTACCCGATCCTCCATTTCACTATAATCGTGGGAGCATACCTGACTATTGAATTAATGAGAAGACTGTTCTCCCAAACACTCATATTCCCATGGCGTAAATTCAGAAACCTATCAACTCGAGCCTGTCGGGCCTCTGCTGGCAAATAATGTCTAAGGAAGGCCTCAGTGAACTCCTGCCATACTGTTAGAGGTGCATTAGCCCCCTAGAAAACTCTGAAGTCTCATACCACTAGACACCAACATCTCGCAAATGATAGGAAGCCAACTTTACTGACTCAGTGTCAGAAGCATGTATTACCCTCAATGTCCTCAATATCCGATCTATAAAATTCTGCAGGTCCTCATTTGGTTTTGATCCAAAGAATACTGGAGGGTCCAAATTGATGAAGTCTTAAACCCTAGCACTATTAGCCCCGTCAACCTAACTAGTACTCGTACCCTTGCGCTCACCCTGAACAGCCACTAACTGAGTCAATAGTCGAATAGCATCTCGCATCTCCTGGCCGGATGCATCATATGGAGGAACTGGGGGGTACTATAGTTGCAGCCCCTCTGGAATCAGCTGGGATGGAAGGGCTCTAGGAAGACTGAGATAGGGCCTCACTTTGGGACTCACCCTGGCCCGCATCTACTGGTGGCACCCGACTGGTACCCTCATCTGTCACAGCCTTGCCTCTCTGGCTGGCTGAAGCTCTCCTCGTCACAGGCATCGCTAAAATCATAGTACGCTATTAGAAAAGAAATCCTGTTGGTATAGCCCTCTAATGCACGATCTAAGATAAGAAAGAAGGACAATCTTCCTAAATGCCCTCCAGTCTTCTGTTTATAAGTGTAGTGCACAACACACCATAAACAAGACTCTACTAGACACGGCTTATAGACAACCCTAGGACGCAACTGCTCTGATACCAAGTTTGTCACGACCCAAACCGAAGGGCCATGACGGGCACCCGAGCCCTACCTGCCGAGCACCGCTAATCATACTTCCATATCATAATCATAAACAAGAGTGGACCTCAAGGGTCATCAGATGGAAATCTGCTAAATCATGAGAGAAATATGCTGAAAAAAGGGATGAGCCCAAAAAGACATGCTATATGACTATGCTGGATAAAACTGTGCAAGCTAACAAGGACATCATGAAATGCTATACAACAAAAATATAGACCGAGTGGGCCATACAATGTCTAACTAACCAGTGACTGTCTACAAGCCTCTACTGGAGTATAAGACATAATAAGGTCGGGATAGGGCCCCGCCATACCCATATGTACACAAAAGTATAACCTACCAAAAATACAATAGCAACTCCGGAACAAGAGGGGTGCTCCAATATCAGCTGAACAACAGCCTACAGGGGCGGATCATCAACCTGTCTACCTGAACTCGCGAGCATGAAACGCAGCACCCCAGAAAAGGGACGTCAGTGCGGACAAAATACTGAGTATGTAAGGCATGAAAGTAACATAATGAGACATAAAATTACATAGGATAAAATGAATGCAACCTGTATGTCTAAACTGCCTCTGTGATCCAATGATATGCATAATTAGTGCATGCATGCATAGGGGTTATACATATATATATGCGTGTATAACGCCTGTCAAGCCTCTGTGGGCATCCCATCGTATCATATCGGCCTCTGTGGGCATCGACATCATCATCATCATGTGACCATCTTATCAGATGGTTGCGCGTATATAACGTCATCACCTTCCCCATACCCTGTATATATAATACATAATATACGCGATATATATAATGCAATGCATGAATGTGATAAGAGTACATCCTGAACCTGTCGGAGTGACCTAAGGTCATTACACCTCTGAACATCATTATGAGATAGCATTTTCATCATTAAGTGACTCTATGAATCATACTGAATCTGAAGAAAGATGGTCTGAACAACATTACTAGAACATGAATCAACTTGAAGCATCCCTAGCTATCTAAGAATGGAATCAATATAGAGTAGCGTTAAGTTTACGTTCTGTTTATAAGGATCATGCCAAAAGAAGGAAAGTTAGCCTTAACATACCTCAAGTAGTCAACCGAAATCCACAATGAAACAGTTGGCTAATTTTCCAATCTCCTTAGTCACTACCGCACCTAACAGTCAACAACATAACAACAACCTCATATAAGTCTCTGTAATTCCACATCACTACTCACCTCAAGATTTTTATAAAAGTAGCCAAATATGCTTTGTATACAACACTTATACACCTTCTTCCAATTATATCATGTATAACATCCTCAATACAATCACAACATCAACTCTATCCTTACAACAAGGTTTTAGCTTAAAAAAATTACCACATGGTCCAAGTTAGATTACATCTCAACATATACTCAAATTCAAGTTTGAACCTTTCTTCCAACTCCTTTCCCTCCAAACCTAGCATAACCATTATATAAATTCATAAACATTAAGTTAAGATAAAATCTTACCTCAAAACTCAAGAAGACATCAATTCCAAGAGTGCTTCACCTTGAAGTATCCTCCAAAAACCTTACCAAGAGGTGAAACAAGCTTCCATGATCACTTTACACCTTTTAAACACTTAATCGTCTCTTTTGATCCTTGATTTTTCTTAGGAGTTGATTAGATATGACAGAGAGGGTTTTCTAGAATGTTGGAGGTTAGGGGAAGTGGAGAAAGATGATATAAAATCAAGGGTATATGAATTTTATATATATATATATAAACTGCTGCCAACTTAAAAATACGGCCAAAAAGTAAGGACCGTATTTTTAAATATGGTCCGCATTTCTTGGCCGTAATTTTTAGTACAAAAAGTAAGGACCGTATTTTTAAATATGGTCCGCATTTCTTGGCCGTAATTTTTAGTATAAAAAATTGTCTTTTGGCCAAGGTACATACGGTCCGTACTTGAAATCATTTTTTTTTGTACGAGCCATATTTTGCACCGTACCTCTCAGATTTGTGATCTGTCAGTAGCATTGGAAAGAAAACTCTCTGAACTTGAATTTACATAGGTTAAGCATTCCATAACTCCTCATATTCTAGAAGACATACCTTCCCAAAGTTGGACCAAAAATCATGTCCAAAATACTGCCAATGTGCATTACAGGGCCTACTATTTTGCAACATTGTTGAATACGCCCTAGTTTACGAGCCGTATTGTGAAATACGGTCCGTAAACTGCAGGCGAGTTTTACAATGTTGCGAGACAGTTTCGTACACACGCACTTACCTGCCTTTCAGCAATATTTTCTGCAATGTATTCCTGCACCGAAACAACCATTACCCTATATGTAATAATAAAAAATAAAAAAATAAAAAAAAAATAGAAGAAAAATAAACATTACGCTTGGGTTGCCTCCCAAGAAGCGCTTAATTTAACGTCGCAGCACGACGGTGGTGACCACTCACTCCTTATCTTGGTACACCAGATCATCGTTCGTTCCAAGGTGTTTCAACCTGTAGCGATCAACGATCCTATCCTCCGAAATCATGCCATGGTAGTGC
>NC_081343.1:30737222-30781855 GCF_029784015.1 Lycium ferocissimum | reverse complement strand
GGGTTATAATAAAAACGTGTTTAGACACGTACGGGATCATATATCATATAATCCGCGTCGGGCGCGGCCCGGGACGATATCATCCCCCATAGTGGTCTTTCCCCCATGTAGGCACGGTGTGATATACATCGTAAATCCATGCTTAGCCAGTATTTTAGTGGTCTTTACTTGACACATCAAACCTGGGTGTAATCATACATTATCATCCATCAGCCACCGTAGTAGTGGTCTTTGCCCGACACGTGAGAGCGCGTTAATGAAGAAAATAGCTATACGTATATATAAATGCATGAAGGACTCGCCAAGAAAGTATGCCTACAGACTCACATGGGCAATATAAGGTCTACGGAAGCCGTAAAGACATAAAACATAGGAAATCAAGGATACGATGAATCCTGTACCATCTAAGAGTAGAGTCTTTGGAACTCGTTCGCTTACTTTGTTCGTTCAGATAATAAGGATCATGCCAAAAGAATAAAAGGGGCAGCCTTAACATACCTTAGAGTCTACCTAATGTCTGATGCTTACTTCCCGAGCTTGTAACACTACAATCAAGATAACACGAATCACAATTAGGCTATATACCTCTCTTACTACCCATTTCAAGTACGTATGAAACTTAATGAAATTCGGGTAGCATTTCCCTTATAATTCTTACTCTAATCCAACTCTCAAACGGTGCACAACATATAAAACATCATCAACAACAACAAGACAATATACAGCAACATAAACAAGTAGAAATCTCTCAAAAATTCCAATCGAAACAGCCTTCAAGGCAGCCACATCAACAAACTAGTTTAGGTCCTTCATATTATGTTTTCTTTCACTTTAAACTAAGGAATTCCTTCACAAACAACTTATGTCCATATTTTCATATTCAAATATAATAAAATCCATGCCAAAACATTTCCCAAAATAACCCCTAATCTTAGTTTGACTCAATTTAACTCACCGCTTCCATAGCTATATTTCCTTCACTTTAAATCACCATAACCCATACCCGGCATTGTCAGCCCGAGTGGCTACTACAATCGGGTCAATATATAGCTCTCTCATCTCCGGCTTCGAGGTATCTAGTGGAGGAGCCCGGGGATCTGGGCCTGAACTCCCCGCTCCTCCGGGAGCGGGCGGAGTGTGGGAGGATCGAGTTGGAACCTCATTTTGGGACACGTCTGCCTCTACATTTGTAAGCGGTACCCGTCTAGTTCTCCTACCTACCACTGGCGTGCCCTTCTGGGCCGCTGTAGCTTTTCTTTTCACAGGCATCGCTGAAATCATAACATATTGTCAAAAAAGGAGAATCCTTATAACATGGCTCTATCGCACGATCTAAGATGAGAAAGAAAGGTCGACCATTCCTAAATGCCTTGCATGCACCTGTTTATAAGTATGGCATGCTTCACACCCATAAACAAGACTCTACTGAACACGGTTCAAAGACAAACCCTAGGACGAACTGGTCTGATACCATTTTTGTCACAACCCAATCGGAGGGCCGTGACGGCCATCCGAAGCTAACCCACCGAGCACCTCCTAACATACATCTCATATTCATATCTAAGTGGGCCACATGGCTAACTTATAACTATATGTAAGAGACACGAGTCCAAGAGATATATGCACATCTATATAAGCACATTCAACTATGCCTATATATACAAGCCAACAAGGCTGCCAAAAATGATATACAAAATATGAACCGATGAGGTTATAGAACATCTAACTATATACATCTGTCTACTAGCCTTCACATGGAGTGCATAGTGTTATAAAGACAGTACAGGATCTCGCCATGCCTATATATACACAAAAGAATAGTACCGAACCTCGAGCGCGTAGCTCCGGACAGCGGAGCGGCTCCGTACTTGCTAATGAAGCGGCTGAGGGTGCGTCCGTCTCTATCTACCTACAAGCACGAATATGATTTCCTGATAAAAGGACGCGCACGAGAGTGATGTACTGAGTACGTAAGGCATAAATAATAACATAATAAAGATATGAAAGGAACATGAGATAAGAGAAATAACCTCTATATCTGAATATCTCTTAAGGCGAATGTCATACATGCTTAGCCTTTTAAAAAAAATATTTTCATACATACATATATAGTACCATACCCAGCCATATAGGCTCGGTGTTATCATCATCCCGCACTCGGGGCAACCCGCATTCGAGATAACTGTAACAACCTATTTGGTCGTTATAGTCTTTTCGGCATTCATCCCTTTTCGAGCATTGGTTAGCTCACTTTTAACCCGAAAGGACTGTTGACATGCTTCCCGAGGTGTCTACACTTGATTTGAGCGACCTTTGTGAAATATAGGCTTAAAGCGAAAAAGAATTGACTCAAAGTTAACTTTTGGATAAACGGACCTTTTTCAAAAATTCGTCGATTCCGAGACGTCTAGATGGTCATTTGAAACTTGTGTGCATGTTTGATTTGGTTCCCAATGCACTCAGATACATTTTAGAACTTAGGTTGGGAAATTAGAATTAAGGTATCGGGGGTTCACTCGATCAATGAGACCTCCATTGGGAATTTCAAGGCTATGAGCGCGTTCGTAGCAAGTTTTTATGTATGTCTGTATATATGGTATGTCAGCAGATGGCCTCCGAAATTAGTGGGAAATTCAGATCGGAGTGTAAAAACTTAGGTAAATTCTGGTGTCTGGTGTCTGGTGCCCGCTTTGGAATCACCGGCCACACGTGGTATCACGTCTGGGAGTAGTCACCTGCTTACCGGATCGGTCGTACCACTCGGGGTTGGCCGTCGTAGCGGTCCACGTCGTACCCGGCTGGGCTTGGCCCCGCCAACGTCCGTGACCCCTTTGGGCGCCTATAGCGTCGCAAAGCGGATTGACGGGTAGTGAGTTCATTTAATAAAGTGTTAAAAGCCATTAGTCTCTCATTTAATACCATTACGAAAATAGAGCTCTTGGGGACTGTTCTTGTAGATTATTGGAGAATATTCTTAGTGGTAAGCTCTCCTAATCCTCTTGCTATTTCATTTATCCTAATCATGTTAAGGATTCCTCTTCCCTTGTTAGCCCTTAGCAATGGAAGATTAAAAGTGGATTTTGATAGATTTTATATCTAGGCTTATTAATGATGAAATTGATGGAGTTTATGCTAGATTTTGATGAATTTAAGGTTGTTAATCATATATCTTCCATTATTAGTGTTGAATTCTTGAATCAAAGAGTTAGGGTTTATACCAAAAATTGGGGGTTTTGCTTGTATTTCGAAATTAGGTGAATCCATGAGTTAAATTAGCAATTGGTTGTTGGGTTATGATCACCTAGTGCTTAATTTGATATTTTACTTCCAAATTTTCCGTTTTGACCTTGTGGACCTCATTTTCCCAAATTTTAGGGTTGAATTTGACAAAAATTGAATGATAGCAATATTAGTATCGTTCTTCATGATTTCTAATCTAGATTTTGAATATGCCTAGACTTCTTTGATTCTGGGGCTCAGCGGAAGGGAAAGGCAAAAGAATGATTGTTAGTGTTTGCGGTTCGGCCATCCAGGTAGGTTATGGCTTACCCGTTGGTGAGACTTCGTGTAGTGAAGCATCTATTTAGATGATATTATTGGAGAAAGCATGTAAACCTTCGGGTATGAAGTTGGGTTAGATATTATCTTGGGTTGGATATTGTCTTATGTTGAGTCCTGTTGCGTGATTGAGGCTAGCCACCCCGTTGCGTTATGACTTGACTGTTTTATTTTGTTGGCTTGATGCCACATGTTGTTAGTAGATATTAGAATTTATTGTTCCTTCTTGATTGTGCTATTGTAATATCTTATGGGTGACGTTAATACGAGGATAGAGATCTATATGACTTATATAGTCTTTCATGATATTATTGGAGTACCCATATTGGTACTTGTGACACTGATATATTGTTGGCGTACCCCTTTATTAGTACTTGTGATATTGATCTGATTATTGATATTGATACATGCATTGCATGCACTCTTATGATATACTATTGATACATTGTTGGTACTTGATGAAATATTGTGATGAACTAGGCTTGGTTTTTAAATGAGAGTGACGTGAGAGTTCGATATCTGATGTTAGTTTCAGAATCATGGATTGAGTGAGTGCATGGACTCCGCGGGTTCCCTAGGGTAGTACCGGTGAGAACCTCCGTGGGCAAAGATTCGAGTCTCGTCTGTCTGTTGGGCAAAGATCCAGGACGAGTGGTACTTAGACTTCGCGAGTCACCTTGGATTGTGCTACCAAGATGTCAATATTTTCGTCCGGAGTACATGTGTACATAGCATTGGCATGGCATTGCATTGCATTCATAAATTATTGTATTGCATTGAATCATGGCTTATATTAAGATGATTTAGTGTTGTTACTTGTGATGTTGGATTCGAATTTGTTATATTGAGACTTGGCACATTTGGGATTAGATGCTCTACTTAGGCAATGAAGTGTACTTGGCTCGATTATGTTTGACTTATACTTGTTGATTTATCTGCCTATCTTGCTTTATTGTCTGAATTATGTTAGCTATACTTAGTCGGCCTATGATACCTATTAGTACTGTGATTTTTTATTGATCTGCACTTGCTGCATTCTTTTATGAATGCAGAGTATCAAGTTGGGTCTTCCTCCGTCTCCCGTGGCTGACAGTCGCCTTCAGCTTAGCATAGAGTTTCCAGGGTGAGCACGAGCCGTTCACCACCTTAACGACTCCTCTTATTATTATGACTTACTTTTCTACTCCGAGACATAGGCAGATTGATGTATTATTATATTATTCCAGACTTGTATTTATTTCTTTTAGATGCTCTTGTACGACCTAGATCAGACCCTAGGGGTGTTTCCTTATTTCGCACTATTCCTATTATATAATATTGTGAGACTTACGTAATTATTCTTTTTTCGCTTGCTTGATTTATTATTCATGTCTTTGCTTATCGTATGGTTGAGGGTTCACTTACCGAGGTGAGAAAGGTAAGTGCTCGCGCGACTTAGTCAAAATGGGTGGTGACAAGTTGGTATAGCGTGTCTAGTAGAGTCTCGTGGATCGGTACGATGAGCTCCGTACTTATCTCCGAGAGGCTATAGGACATTTAGGAAATCTCACTTTCTTCCATTCTTCCGTGCTACTTTATTCTAATTGGTATACGAAAAGATCAAATTGGTATACGACTCTTATCTCTTCTTCCGGTATAGTGAGGACTCGAGCTATGGCCCGAGGTCGGGTTCTGCAGGGCGGCTACATGCCTACACCGGCACACCGGAAGAGTGATGACGGCGGAAGGGCGCGGCAAAGCTAAAGGCCACGGGACTACCCCAGCCAGGGGCAGGGGTCCTGCGATAGGACAGCGGCGCGAGAGATCTCTATCTCCCGAGTCTGAGTATCAGTCGGTTCGAGGCCAAGCCGCAAAGGAAGGTGTGGCCCAAGCACGGACACAGCAGAGGTTACTTCTGATCAGGCTATGCATGATACGATGGCGAGAGTATTGCTTCATCTAGATGCCCGAGCTGCCGCTGGTGTTACTATTCCTGGTGGAGGTTCACAGACTAGAGTTGGGGCACAGATCCCTGAGCAGGGACCTACTCGGGTAGCACAACCCACTACAGCTATGGTTCCCCGTATTGATGCGATACCCACTCCTGGTGAGGATTTTTGACCTATGGAGGGCGTTGTTATGACTGCATCGGATCAAGATTTTGTTGGGAGGTTCAGGAAGTTAGAGCTGTCGAGGTTTTGGGTACTTCTTCTGATGATGCTTATGAGTTTATTCTGGATATGCATGAGTTGTTGCACTGGATGGGGATCGTGGAGACCCATGGGGTTGACTATGTGTCCGACCAGTTTTGCAGCGACGCGAAGACTTAGTGGAGGCATTTTGTGGCTTGCAGATCTGAGGGTTCCCCTCTCCTGACTTGGACTAAATTCTATCGGGCCTTCCTTGAGAAGTATGTACCCCGGTCTTTGAGAGAGGCGCGTAGGGAGGAGTTTCTACATCTTGAGCAGAGAGGTATGTCTTTAGAGACCTATGTGACCCTTTTTCTATATCTGGCATGTTATTCCACTCCTTTGATCCCTACTGAGGCCGAGAGGATCAGGCATTTTGTTGGAGGGCTAGTCGGTTCTCTACAGATTCCTTGCCTTCAGATGGAGGCTATGGGAGCTTCCTTCTAGCCCATCATCAAGCATGCTTCTATGGTTGACGGGGCTAAGATCCGTGCATTTGGTGGTGGTGACAAGAGACCGTGTCAGACTGAAAGTTATGGTGGTTCTACTTTGAGGGGAGCCGGTCAGTTTTCTAGGTCATATCAGCCATATTTCGGCCGATAGAGAGCTCCTGAGAGTTCGTTTTCCAACAACTCATGCATATCCAGAATAAACTGTTCGACGAGACGTCGAATGCATCGTCGAAGTGGACCACTGAAAGATTCATCACTGAAAATAATGGAAGTTCGACGACAGGTTTGACGCTCCGTCGAATTGATCGACGTTCAGTTCGACAGGGCGTTCTTCTCTCTTTTTCATTTAGTAAAAAAAAAATGAAAAGAGGGAAGTTTTCACTTGATGGAACGTCGAACCAATCGACGCTCCGTCCTTTTGACGCGTCGGTTCAAGGTTCTCATAATATGAATCGGCGCTCTCTCTCTCTCTCTCTCTCCCCTAATTCAATTCTTTTTCAAATTCTCTCTCTCTCTCTCTCTACCTCTCTCTCTCTCCCATACCCGTTACCCCATCTCTTCAATACACTCCTCGCCTTCACCATTTTTTCTCCCTAATTTCCTCTCTCCCTCTGTTGCGTGTAACCCTAGTAGTGGCATATTGTGTGTTCATCATTCCTTAGGGCCTACACTCTAGTCTCCTTTCAATTTTAAGGTATGATAGATCATGTATTGCTTGTTCACTTGTTTATACTAGTTGTTTGCTTGCCTTTCATGTTTTTTCTATTATTCTGCTTGCCTTCCATTTGCTCCATGTTTTTCTAGTATTTCGCCTGGGATGCTCATTTTTTTGTTGGGGGTGGGTTGTTTTTGGAGTTGTTGTTGGATGTTGATTCATGGGTCTTTCGCCGAGTCGAAGGGCATTACGACAAACATACCTCATTCATGAGATTGTTGTTGTTTTGTCCGCCACCTGTTTGACGAAATGCCAAAGTGTGGTGTTGTTTGTAACGTTGGCTTAGAGGGCATTACGACCATAGAGTTGTCTTGCCCGCCAATTATTTCTCCTATTCCCACCCAAGCCAACGTGGGGTGAAGTCTGAGTAACCCCAACCTACGTGAAGGTTTGCACCACGTCCCACGGATTGTATTGAATTTATTAGCAGCAGCCTGCAGAATCATTCGACGCTTAGTTCGACGGTCTGTCGTTTCATTCGATGGACTGTCCTTCTCAATGTCGAATGAGTTCTCTCAGAATTCTGAACCAAAACAAACTCGACGGTGGACTCGAAGGCCCGTCGAATCAATCGACGGGGCGTCCTTCCCACCGTCTTTAAGTTGCAATTTCCAGTGGCTGGCAAGAGATCGACGATGAGATCGACGGCTCGTCGAACGGTTCGACGAACACTTCGATGCTCCGTCGATCTGTTCGATGACTCTTCTAGCAAATCGACGGACCGCTGGCAGCTTTAACATTATCACATGTTTTGCACGTTTTTTCTGGTTTGGTTATATTTATATGGTTGTCTCAACAACGAAGGATGTTCTTTTTGCAAATATGCCTCCAAAGAATCCAATTAAGCGGGGTGGTGGTCCCAGAAAAGGTCGAGGTCGGGGACAAAAAATCCTTACTCTTAGGGATGAACCCTCCGACTCTGAGTGTCAAGCGGTGGTCCCAACCACTAGATTGAGGGCACAGGCCACCACTCCTCGAGCAGCATCACCCGCCCCACATTCCCCCCAGTCTGAAGAGGGGGCTTCATCTTCCACATCCGCTAGTGCTAGCGAGGCAGCAACAAAGCAACCAGCCGCTCTTGAGCGAAATTCAGATGAGGAACAAGAACAATTTGCGTCGCAAAAGATGGAGGTAGCTGCAATCCAATTCCCCTATGAGGGGGGCCGAAAGTACAATATAAAGGGGGCGACTACAGTCAGCGGGGGTAATCCGAGGAGGAATATTCAAGAAGAAGAACAAATCAGTATGAGCGGCTTAAAGAGTTACCTTCGGATTACTGATATCATCCAGCACTATCATCTTGAGGCATTCACACAGCCTCCAAGGGATTGTTGCCCAACCATGGTTCGGGAATTCTATGCTACCTACAGAGTGATGCTAGAGTAGCGGCACAAGAACAAGAGAGCTTTGAAAGCCGCCCCTCCATTAGACATAGGGTATGTTCGGGGTGTACATGTTCATATCTCAGGCCGCACAATCAACAGGTTTTATTTTGGTGATGACTTCATGGCACCGACCACAATGGAATATGATGATAAGTTTGACCGAAGAGCTGAGCAATCTGTGAGGGAATGGGGTAATGGCTAGAGGGCCGACGGATAAGGCCCCATGGGTGAAAAACTTGGCTGCCAAAACACATAAGGTGGATATTAGCTTGGAAGCTAAATTTTGGTGGAATTTCGTCATATATCGGGTTCTGTCCATGGGAGCGAGATAACATAGTCACGCGGACAGGCTTGAGTGGTTGTGGTGCCATACTATCCGGGTACCCGATGAACTTGGGTGAATTGATCGATGAAACCGTTCGGGCACGCGTACCATAGGAGGTGACGACCTTGATATTCCCGTACCTTATCACACGGTTGTGTAGGTTGGCCCGGTGAGGCACGTTGATACATTCGCGGCCACTCTCCCGGCCAACAAAGGTGTGTGACATCACATGGAGTAAGGATGAGACCTGGTACATCTCGGGCCACGCGTCTTCGTTGCTAGATCTCATGGATGAGCGGCCCGAGCATGTTATGGATTCGGTGCCACGAGGGCACGGTTGATATGGGCACGGAGGGGCATGCACAGCGAGAGGCCTCCGCACCGTACGCCCCAGGCGTGCTACCCGCCTTGAGAGGCACCGCGCTCGGCTGCTTGTCCATGCCCCGTCTTATTCCTCCCCCATCCCCCGGGATCTCTTTGTCCCAGCAGAGCCAACCCGAGAGAGTTTGCCATCAAGACGGAGCGTCTTGTCGGCGACGGTGACCGAATATTACACGGTTGGGTAGGTTTGTCCAGGAAAGAGATTGCACGGAGTTGGGGGGAGGCTATAATGAGGACGCTAGGGTAAATGCGCGACCCGTTTAGAGATGCAGATACTCACTATTTAGAAGAAGAGCGAGAGTGGTACTTCGGGAGATTTAAAGACCAAGCTTGACTAGCTCAGAGCTGAGATTAAGGCCCTTCGTGCAAGAGAGAAGGTTATTGCGGATGACCGCACCACGCACGGTCGCCGGCATTTCGGATTTGATTAGAGTAGTTGACTTGGTGGCGGGGATGAGCCTAGGGAAAGTCGCAAGAGAAAGAAGGCTGACACATTGGGCGATAATGAGGATGAGGGGAGGATAATGAGGATGAGGACCGAAACCCCAGGGGAAGGGTATTCGGCGGTCGCGCCTGGACACGAGGTTCACCGGAGCATCTTCCAGCACCAGTGCTATCCCAGCACCAGTCAGGCCGATTACGATAGCTCCTCAGGACCTGCAGCCACAGGGCCAGTCAGCTCCACCTCTTGAGTCCACTGAGCCAGCAGTAGAGAGGGTTTCCATTCGCACTGATGCGGAGGAGACACCTCAGCAGCAACATCAGGATTAGAGCACCTTAGGTCGGGCCCTTCACCATGGGGTGATAGTATGATTTTTGATCTATTGGGGACAATGCATCCTCTTTTTGCTGGGGGTGGGATAACCTGATGTATCTTGTAGTGTATATATGTGTGTTAAATCTTGTTAAAGTAATTGTGACTTTCATGGTTGTTGCATTTTGAACTTATGGCATGAATTTTGAATGAAAAGGATATTTGTGAACTTGAAAATTGATTGATTTGAAATTGACCCCTCCGAAAGTTTATTGCATATCATAAGTTGTAATGAATTGACATGTATGATTCTTTTTGTGACATCATAGATATTAGAGTGTGTATGAGTTGAGTGTTCAAATCCTTATGCCCTTTGTGCATGTGAGAACTTCTTGTGTTCATTGTTAGCATATGTGGATCTAGAACTTGCCTTGTAGGTTGTGCTATATTGCTTAGGATAGTTGGTTGTAAAGTAATCATAGGCTTTCCTTATAATTAGTCACGTTAACCTTAAAAAGCCCAAAACCCGTTCTATATGAATATCATTAGTTCCCATTTTGAGCTTTTGACTTATTTTCTTGATTAGCCGTAACAAGCCTTTTTCTCGCTTCATAAATTCATTCCATCTTTGCACCCGTTCCCTCCTTGACACTACTAGAGAAAAGAGGCAAATCGCCTAAGCTGGGAGTGGTATATGTGTGAAGTAGAGGCCAAGAGCCTAAAGCTGGGGATGTGTGAGTTACATAGTCGAGAACTGGATGTGATAGCGAATCAAATTTGAGAAAAGCGTTTTAGAAAGAAAAAAAAAGATTTTCTCTGTCTCATAAAAAGATTGTAAAGTGTAGTAAGAATAAAATCACATCTTAGTCATGAGTTGAAGAATGAATAGAATGGGTGTGAGGTAAGAATGTGTAGTGTTAAGGAGGATGAGTCACTAATTCCCAAATGAGTATCCTACCCGTCCCCGAGCCTACATTACAACTCGAGAACAAGTCCTATAGTGATCACAACTGAACCATCCGAAAGTGTTAGGCATTGAAATTAAGGGCAAGCATATGGTATCTGCACTTATAAATCATTCTTTGTGAGCGCGAGTGCTTTCTTTTCTCATCCATCCTTGTCCCGGTTCTTATCTTAAAATTGTGTGTGGGACATTCTCTGATCTAAGTAAGGGCATAATGGTGAATACTCGCACGCATAGATGCTTCGATAATGTGATGTCATTGATTGAAGCGTCATGGTCAATTCTAATAAATTTTTATAAAAGAACCTTGTTGGGGAATGAGGAAAAGGAGTTGATTTGGAAATGTGCATGCGGTGATGATGAGCAAACACCATTTTAGTCACTTTTACTTTATTTTTAGTATAGTTTTAGTTTTATTTTGTAGTTGTTTTGTCTGACTTTCTTGAGGACAAGCAAAGATCCTAAGTTGGGGGGTGTTGATGTGCCGCGGATTTGTGGCTCATTCGACGCCTTTTTACTATGAATTTTGGTTGTTTTCAAGTAAGTCTGGTTCTTGTTAATATGTTTTTGTTGTGTTTTAGGAAGACGATGGCCTAAAAGCAAAAACAAAGAACAAAGGAAAAATTGGCCAGAAATGAATAATCGACATCTCATCGATCAATCGACGGACCGTCCTTCGAAGCGTCGATAAGCTCAATTTTTCAGTGATGGCCTTAGTTGAAGATAACAAAGGACGGAGCCATTGACGAAGCGTCGAACTGATCGACGCTTCGTCGTTTGTGTCGTCAATCAAGATCTGTCAACAAGAAAAGAGAAAGACGGAATACTCGACGGAGCGTCGAACTGATCGACGGCACCGTCGAATGGATCACATCGCTGAAGACATAAAGGACGGAGGAATCGACGGATCGGCGAACGATCGATGGTCCGACGATCTTGCTATCAGAGGCAATTTTATCAGTCGCTGCTGTGCGTTTTTGGAGCCTATTTAAAGAACATTTTAGGTTATTTTTAGCAGCCAGATTTTATTGTGGACGTGAACAAAGTTCCATTGGTGGGTGAGCATTGATTACTCCACTTTTGGAGCTTAGTGAAGACATTAAGATTCCATTTTCCATCATCTTTATCACACTTTGTAAGCTTTATGTCTCATTTATTGCTTACTACTTTTGAGACCATTATGTGTGAGTAGTTTCTTTAATCAAAGTTGTGGACCCAAATGATGGACGTTATGTAATGGGTGTCTAACATTGTATATATATATATATATATATAATTATTTCTCATATTCATTGTTAGTTAGTGGTTGCAAACACTTGCTTATGCACAAACCCTAGTTTGTTTGGAAAGATGAACTAGGGCGTGAGTTGAAATAATATAACAAGGACTCGGGGCGTTAACCCTCATTTAATGAACTCACTTAGGGATAAGATGAGTTCTACTTGGCATATTTAATCGATCTTACTTGCAACTTTTCTACATTTGGGAAAATCATGAAAAGAAATACTTTCTAACTATTGGAAAATATTAGGAAGTGCATTAGAGATTAAGTGCATACAAAACCCCGACCCATTAGAAATATATCATATTGATACCCATAGCATAACATCTAATCACAGCGGGGACACAACTTTGGTTCTTTCAATCCAAACAAATTCCAAATACTTCAAAATAGCAAATACAAACCAAACCTCTCTTCTATACTATTCGGAATAAAATTAAAGTTTCTAGAGATTAGTTACATATATAATTAGTATCTTTTTCTCTCCATATTCCCTGTGGGATTCGACCCTAACCTTGTTTGGGTTACTATATTTGACAACGTCCACTTTACGCCAATAATAGGTGTAATTTGAGCGTATCAATACAGATGCCCCCATATGAAGCTTCATATGGACGAAAGTGTAGGTCACCTATCGGATGGTTCGAAGTAGGGGAAACTAAGTTAGTAGGTCCAGAATTGATTCAGCAAGTAGTGGAGAAGGTTAAGCTTATTCAGGATCGATTATTGGCAGCTCGGAGTCGTCAAAAGTCTTATGCAGATAATCGATGACGAGATTAAAAATTCCAAGTTGATGAGTGGGTATTCCTGAAGCATCGCCAATGAAAGGTGTTATGAGATTCAGTAAGAAAGGCAAGCTTAGCCCTAGGTACATTGGGCCTTACAAGATCATACAAAGAGTGGGCCAAGTGGCCTATGAGTTAGATCTCCCTTCAGGCTTAGAATCAGTCCATCTGGTCTTCCATGTATCAATGCTTCGTAAGTGTATCGGAGATCCTTCCAGAGTTGTACATGTTGATGATGTTCAAATCACCGAGCAACATTATATAAGGAACTCCCTATTTCCATCTTGGATCGACAGGTTCGTAGGTTGAGAACCAAGGATGTGGCATCGATAAAGGTATTATGGAGAAACAAGGATGTGGAGAAGATGACTTGCAAAGATGAGGAAGATATGAAGTCTAGGTATCCTCATTTGTTTCTGGCTTCAGAAGAGATGCAGGCTCTTTTGCACAGTCGTCTTCAGGTATGTATTATTTATTAGCTACTTTTATTGGTCGTGTGGGGCCATTTTTGTTATTGACTGTTGTAGCCCTGTGTGGCATTATATGGTTTGGGTTGCTGTGTGGCAGGTTAGTAGTAATACAGTTACAGGGGATACTCTGTCGAAATTTTTATAGAATTATTGGAATTTAACATTTGAGGATGAATGTTTCTAAGGGGGTAGAATGTTATATCTTGTTTTTCTATACATTTAGATTCATCGTACGGTAGTTGTCTTAGTTTCGGACATCGGGACAGTTTCTGAGGATATATGAGGTTGGACATGCTTAATTTATGCTTATAAAGGTTTAAGTCCATGTTTGACAAGTTATGGAAGGATTAGAGAATAACTGAATCGAAGCGGAAAGGTTCGTCAAAAGTTATTTCTGGGGAAAATAAGATATGGGCCATATAATTGAGATATGGTCCGTATTTTGAGATATGGACCGTATTTAAGGATTTTAAAAATTTACGCAGAGAAGAATTTTTGAAGAGGAAAATACGGACCAACTGTACGGTTTGTATAAAATTATACGGACAGTATGTTGGTCGTATAATGTTGTACAGCCAGTATATAAGGTCCATATTTTCCAATGTCGGTGGATTTTGTTGATTGTATATATGACGACCCCTTTTCATTTTAAACATAACCCTAAGTTCAAGAAAGCTCTAGAAACATCTCCAAACATATTCAAACTCTTCTTCAAGCATAAATCAAAGATAAAGTGCTTAGGGTTTCAAAGTGAGGTTGAAACTTGTCTCTTCATCTTGTAGAAGCTTTGGAGGATATTTCAAGGTGAAGTGATCTTGGAATTAGAGAGTTCTTGAGTTGTTGAGGTAATATTTCATTTTATTTCATTTTTATGAGTTTATGTGGTAAATATGTTAAGATTTAAGTAGAAGAAATTGGAGGAAAAATTCAAACATAAAGTTGATGATATTTTGAGTTGCAAATTAACTTGAGACATGATTATTAGCATAATTTGGTTGTGAGGGATAATAGTAATGTTGGTATAAAAGTGTATATGGGGCTACTCAATGATATACTTTAAATATGGAGAATGTGAGGTTAAAGGAGATCATATGGAGTTGTTGTGTAAATTGTTGGTTGTGGACCTTGTGGTAATGAATAAGAAATAGGGGAAAGGCTGTCCATTTCACTTTGGAATTGAGTTATCATTGATATACATGCGCCATCTAAGTCGTATATGTATTCTTGGCTATAGGAGTGGCGCTCTAGTGGTGATAAGCTTGTTGTTGGGTTACTTGGACAACTTGAGGTATGTTAAAGCTGTCCCTTTCTTTCTTTTTGGCATAATCCTTATGAACAAAATGTACACGTAATGTTAATCCATAATGGTTCTACTCTTAGAGTTAGGGATGATCCATTTGATTCATGTTCCATAATGTATCTTCAGAAACTCTTCCTTCAGATTCAGTATGATCTCTAGAGTTACTTGTACTATTATCATGTTTCGCGTTGCATTGCATTTATATATATACATATGCATATACAGACACGTGACCCCTACATATATATATATATATATATATATATATATATATATATATATATATATATATATATATATATATATATATATATGTATGTATGTATGTATGTATATATATATATATATATATACATACATATATATATGTATGTATGGGGTATGGGGAAGGTGACGGCGTTATATACGCACTACCACCTAATCAGCTGGTCATATAATGATACGATGATGATGTTGATGCCCACAGAGGCCGACACAATACGAGGGGATGCGCACAGAGGCTTGACAGGCGTTATATACGCATATGTGTGTGTGTTTGTGTGTGTCCGCGCGTGCGCGTGCGTGTGTGTGTGTGACCTCATGCATGCATGCACAGTATCTATGCATTTCATTGACTCTCAGAAGCAGTTCAGATGTACAGGTTACATTCATTTACTTTATGTTTTCCTATGTCTCTCTCTTATGTTAGTCTCATGCCTTACATACTCAGTACTTTATCCGTACTGACGTTCTTTTTGTTTGTGGTCGTTACATTCATGCCCGCAGGTAGACAGGGAGATGGATCAGACCCTTAGGCTGTCTTCTCAACGCTTGTACAGGAGCACTCCACTCATTCTGGAGTTGGAGTCTAGTTTGGTATGATTCTTTTGTGTACATATGGGTATGGCGGGGTCCTGTCTCGTCCTTATTATGTTATGTACTTCAGTAGAGGCTCATAGACAGATATGCACAGCTAGATGTCTTATGATCTTCTCGGTCCATATTTTGTTGTTGTATTATTATTTTGACAGCCTTGTCGACTGGTATACTCGGGGGTTAGTTGATTTCGTTTATACATGTATATATATGTCTTGGGTTTGAGTCCCTTTCAGCTTATGATACCTCTTAGTTAGTACTATGGCCCACTCAGGTATGATCATGGGATGTATGTATGCCTTGGTATGCTCGGTAGGATAGCTCCGGGTGCCCGTCATGGCCCTCAGGCTGGGTTGTGACATTGAAAAAAAAGGTTTTTGGTTTAAAATTCATACAAGGTTTCAACTCATTTCATTTCCGGACCAAGACACACTCGAGATTTCTCCCGAGTAGAGTCCCTACTAGTTTGGTCCTAATGATATAAGTTTAGTTCTTGTAAGTTTTATTACATATATAGGAAAGTAAGCGAAATGTATCTCCTTTTTGATAGTATAAGTATATAGAAGAGTTTATTATGTCCATTTTTAGTTTATTGAAGTTCAATTGGGTCAACCATAGTCCTACCAAAGCTAACTTATCTCAAATTGGTCCAAGTATATGTCCTCTTGTTTTTAGCCTTAAGTTTGGGCTTTTGGCCCCAAAAGTCTTGTTTCCTTTCCGAAAACTTCCCAAGTTTAAACAAATTTAAAGAAAAGGGTCGCTATTGTTTTGAAGCTTTTGAATCTTCAACCTCCAATTTTTCTAAAAAGTTTAACCTCAGTTCTGCAAATACCCTTTGTCAAAGTGGTCTTGTAGTCCAAATAATCCTCAAGTCTATTCCCATTTCGGTCCAATTTAACACTAAGGCCCAAAGGCAAAATCAGTTATGCAGTCCGATTTCAAATGCTCTAATAATGGGCTTAAGGCCCAAAAACTATGTTTTATCAGCCCATTCTATTTTTCCAGATTTCACAAAGGGCATAAGGCCCAAAAAATATGATTTGCTTCTTAAAAGATCCACTTAACTTAATCACATTATCAATTCTAATTTTTTATACTTGAAAAAGTTTGTAACAAAGTTAATTTACCAATTTTCATGCTTACACTTAGGAATTTGCCGAGTTTGGAAAATCATTTGAGGCGACTTCCTAGTAACTAGGCATGTTTTCTAAGTCCTACCATACATAAGGGTTTTAATATATACAATTGTTGTTTACAATATGCAACTAGTATATAAATAATGTATAAAACCACATATCTATATATATGTATATAGAAGAAGAGTTAGGCTGGTGGGCCTACCTAAGCCCGCCAATTGCCCATGTTTACCCATAGGTGGGCCTTCGACATATTTGCTTCCCTTACTCAGGTTCGGACTCGATCAAAGAAGGAAGGTTGGGCCTCAGGTTCAACAAGTTTCAAGAAGGAAGCGGCCCAAAGAGTTCATCCCATGCGACGCAAAGGGGAAAAGAAGGGTAATGGGTTAGAAAGTATCTAGGCCTTAAGTGACTAAACTAATCAGAAATTAAGAGAGGATAACCACATACAAAAGTTCAGGCATAAATCAAATGCATTTTTACACTAAATGAAATAATCAAAATAAAGAGTTCAGATAGGCCCATAAAGATATAACACGTAGGGGCAAGGCCTAAATGTCAGTAGCAACACGAATCAACGAAAAGATGGGGGAACAGGCCCATTTTAGTGACAGCATAATTAATGAAAATAGGCATGGGCCGAAGCAATATTCACATTAACACATCTAAATCAAGGATTGCTCTCAGACCTTATCGATATACATGGTATACTCTCCAGTTTTACACAGAAATATATACAGATCATGTACACCATGTACATTACAAGTATATCAACATGACAATAGCACAGAACATGGGAAAGGATGAAAGTGCACTGGAAATATAACATGTTAAGCATATATCAAATTACATATGAATCATATCTGATGCATTTGATTCCTATTAGGCTTACAACTGTTCATATCAATCTTCAATAACATGGATACATATTATATAGCCTAAAACCAAAATTAATAGCACATGTGTTGTTCTAGGATGAATACAACTATGGAAACTTTTTCACAAAGATCATATCAATACAGTTTATTCAATAATCTCAATCACAACATATGCACAATAGTCTAAACAAACATATATAGGCAGCTTAAAACACCCCAGGCCATCATTGATGTGCCATGGACCATGGAAGACTTCAGACTGACAAGAGAAGACCAATAAATGATGTCCAAAATAGGAGACCAAGGCATGTTAACTCAATATTAAACAACTCAAGGCAGTGATCATGTTAAACAAGCATGTCAGAGTCTTTAAGCTACTATTTCAAGTTCATTTTACATGTAGGATTCTTTATAGTTAGTTTCAAAGAAACGTATTGAACAACCTTGTCAAAAACTCTCACGAGTCATCAAGAGAGTAGGCATTTAGATACTTAAGCAAATCAATGAACTCAATGTACTCTAAACATGCTGATGATGGGATTGTGCAAAGTAAAGTCATGTGAACAGTTATAAATTGTGGCACTAGAAATCAAATAAGCATTTCTTGGAAGTCAAATACCTATATGCAACATCTAAACCCCAACTGAATTTGAATATAGTTGTGCTAAACTATTCAAACTAGGTTAAACCAAAACAATCAATGCTAATTGCAGATGTATATTAACAGTGAGGAGACTAATTAAATTCACACAGGGGATTATATTATCATTCAAACGTAAAAGACTAAACCAAAATGACACATCTAACATTGATTAAGTAAACATGGTGTTCCACATCTCCTATGCTTAACAAATCATTATAGAGATCCAAATTCTAATTCCAACATCAAACACTAATCATCTTAGGTTGAAAACAAATAACATGATAATCATTAACTTAAACATATAAACATTTGAGCATCATTCCCAGCTAGATAAACAAAAGCTATGAACTGAACTCAACAGCATGCTTATGAACTAAATCACTATTGATAGGAAGCATGAACAAAACGCTAACAACAACACCATAACTAACTACTGCTTAATATCAACTAAACAAAGAAAAATATTGACCAAGTTAATCAGTAATCGCAAGCATAAACAGCAGACTAACAACGTAACTAAACTAATGCCTAATATCAACTGAATAGATTAAAACTAAAAGAAACTTAAAAGGATAAAATATTACTTTTTCTGAGTGCAGCGCTTGTCGAGAACATATTTAGAGATCCTTTTGCTCCTCAAATCCCAACTCAGCCATAATCAAAAGAAAACAAAGATTTTAAACTTAAACTAACTCAAATATTTAAAGGTTTCAGCAAGAATATGCTAAATCCCTAGGTAATTCGAGTTTTTGTGTGAATATGTATAATATTCGTTGTTCGAGTCCTTGTCAAATGCAAATTGGGGGTTCAAAAAATCGAAACCCTAGCTCATACTCGACGTGGGATTTTTTACAATTCTCATAATTGCTTCTCTCAATGCCACATTTAACGGCTAAGATTCAAGTAGATAAACATATCAAGGGTCAGATTTGTCTCAACTTTGGTCAATCCATTGGTTTCTTGGTGAACTTTGAGTCCTTGATTCAAAATAGGTTAAAACAAATCTCATTAAGGGATTCGTCCTTGTTTGACCATGAATCGCAAAAAAAAGTAAGAGAAAAGAAGGGTTATACCTTGTTTGGTTGATGCGGGTGGAGAGAGAAAGGCAAGCATTAATTGCTTTGCTCGATCCGGCTATACCAGACTTGGAAAATGTGTTGTCCACCTCTAAATTTGCCGGAAATGGCAAGAATGACGCAAGAGAGAGGCAGTCGCCTCCAGGCGACGCTAGGGTTTCCTCTAAACCCAGGTTGCTGAAGAATAAAATGGCCAAAGGGGTGTTTGGTTATAAGACAAAGTCTAATATATTTTTGCGACTTAGGTCGGGTCTGGTCCGAAATGGACTAGGCTCGGCATTAAAAAAAATAGGTGGCCCTATTATCGCATATACACGAGTATACACGATATACACGCATATATGTGTATATATATAGGCAGGGACTAATCACTGATTTAATACATGGTCACAATTAAGAAAAATTAATTAAGTAATCCTTTCAATTATGACCAAATACAATCAATTAACCAATTAATCAAACTAATAAGTACGGTTAATTATGTAAAAGACTTAATCTTGCAACTAGGACCTTAATTGACTTGAAACCATGAGATTGGTTATTTCAATTATGGTCACATTTAATCTAATCACCCAATTAAAGACTAATTTTACAAAAAATGACCTCAATCGATTTAAACCATCAAGTTGGCTATTTCCACTAAGGTCATAATTAACCAACAATCGATTATTTCAATTGTCGCCGTAATTTAATCCCATAGTAAACAAAATTTCAAATATAACCATAATTAAGAATTTAATTAATTATCATTAATCCAAAAATTGTACAAACGCAAATTGATTATGCAGGGTTAAAATTTGAGAGGTAAAAGTGATTATTTATTTAATTAATCAAATTTCTTGAATTAAACGGAGTAAAATACTTGTTAATGAGACCTTCAATAATTTTAACAACTAATTAAATAATTTGTTTTAAATTATTTTTTATTAAGCTTGGCAAATGATTCATGTTAATTATAAAAAATATGTAAATTATTTTCCAAATGATTTACAATATATATTGGCAGTTATTTAGCCGAATGAAATGGAAAATATTATCGAAACAATTTTGTAAAAATCATTTTGACTTATAAAAATACATATTTCACTCCGTTTGATATCCAAGAATTCTGGGTAATTAAAATAGTTTATGGGAGGTCAAAAATTAAGTGTTAATAGCCACCATGACCCGCGATTTGGGC
Source organism: Lycium ferocissimum (assembly GCF_029784015.1). Taxonomy (NCBI): domain Eukaryota; kingdom Viridiplantae; phylum Streptophyta; class Magnoliopsida; order Solanales; family Solanaceae; genus Lycium; species Lycium ferocissimum. The sequence goes on along the minus strand of NC_081343.1, from coordinate 30,761,548 downwards.
CGTGACACATAATAAGTATCACCTTAGCCAAAAAAAATTGTCTCATAATAAGTGTCACCTTAAGAAACCATGATATAAATTGGCTCGATTTTTTCAACTCTACCCTTAGACAAAAACTAACAAGTTAAAGTAACATCTAATTGATGATTGGAAAAGCCACATAGTAACTTGGTATTGTTGTATTCCTAATGTCAATGGACTACTACTTGTGAATGCTCTAATCAAGAGGAAAAAGTAATTTATTTTTATTATATAGGCGTAATTTAATAAACTTCACATTGTGTTATTGATTTCTTAATATGCATTTTTTGGCTAAGGTGACACTTATTATGGGACGAAAGGAGTATTTCCTTAGTCTCAATTTATGTGATACACTTTTTTATTCTGCTCCAAAAAGACAGATACATTTCTATATTTAAAAATAATTAAAATGAAACTTCCCCTTTTGACCTTAATAGAATGATTTACATGCACACAAATATCTATGATTTGTTTTAGATCATAAATTTCAAAAGTCTTCCTTTCTTCTTAAATTTCGTAGTAAATCAAATTATATCACATAAATTGAACGGATGAACGGAGGGAGTACAATATACCATTTGCAAAGCTATTGACTAGTGGATAATTTAACACCTAGTTAGCCTTTAGTGATGTTTCCTTGATGGGAGCATCCTGCCTCTTTTCCTTACACTCCTCTTTTCCTTACACTCCCAGGGAACTTGATAGTACTAGAATAGTCCATTGGTCTACAAATTCATTCATTAGTTTTTGCCCAACCAAAACTTTGCCTGTCGTATATGCAATTGATGAAACAAGATAAAAATAAGACCCACACAAAGGAAAATAAAAAATAAAAAAGGTCCACATGAACAGTACCTAGTTAAGACATTGGTCCAAATTAATCTCCATTGACAACATGGTCAAAGGTTCCAATAGGGAAGGAAGGCAACTCTGGGTGTTGTCTAGTCCTGAAAGAGAACCTTGTGTGTGCTTCCTCTCCCTCGTCAATATTGGCGTTAAATTATGTATGAATTTATATATTGTTTTATGCGAAAACTACAATATGGAACAAAAATAAGCATATTATAGTAATACAAGAAATGAAACTTTCTAAGAAAATATCATCAAAGTAAATCTTGAATAACAAACCATTCATCATACATTAAACATTGTATGACAACTCATATGTTACTCTCTCTCTCTCTCTCTCTCTCTCTCTCTCTCTCTCTATATATATATATATATATATATATATATAGGATATAATCTAATTTGACATGAAATTTAAGGGAAAAAAAAAAGAATTTTTTTTAATTTTTTTGATTTAAAATAAGATATATTTGTGTGATTATCAATCATTTCATTAAGAGTAAAACATGCATCTTAAAGTTAAATTGCTATTCAACATAGAAATGTGAAATTCTTTTTTAACTAACTAACAATGAAAGAATGTCACGACGGAGGGAGTATATCTTATCACTGCATAAAAATAGTTCATTATTATTACTGCCTTCGTTTCATTTTGTGTCTTAAATTGATTGGGCATCAAATTTAAGAGAGTCAAGAAAATTTTAAAATTTTATGATGTTAAACTAAAGATATGTATAATGTATTCAAATATTATTTGAATTTTGTGATATTAAATATATCAAGTGGAATGTTGAAATTAAAGAGTTATTCTTCTATCCCAAATTGGATAATTTATGTCATGCTTTCTTTTTTTAGTTTATCTCAAAAAAAAATGTCATACTTATTTAGATTTAATTTAGACTTCTCATATTGCCTTTAATGAAATGATTATAATTTATAATCATATAAATATTTATGGCTTGTTTTTACAAATTTCAAAACTCTTGCTTTCAACTTCATGTCTTTTTCAAATACCTATCACATTAGTTGAAATGGAGAAAGTGATATTCTCTTTATAAACAAACTAAACGGGAAACAAGAATATAAATTGAACCAAGAATGATGTTATTACTACCACTAAGTGGTACTACTACATTATTATCATATAAAAGCTACTTATATGCTGATAATTTCTGCATAACTATCCTAACTAGTACAGTACATGCACCAAATGCCCTTTGTAAGAATGCAACAAAACAAAACAAAGCATCAATCATCACCATCCATGGGCAGCATTAATAATAAGAGCAGAGAAAAAGGAAGAAAAATGATCACAAATGGGCCACAATTTAGTGACTGTCATGTCACAGCATAAGGAAAATACACGAGAACAATGAAAGTGATGGCCGACAAAAGAAGATTTTAATGCTTCCAAGATTCTTACTGTTCATTGCACAATGCTACTACTACTAAAATCTTCTGTTGCAAGGGTCAATTAAAAAAAGAGCGTAGAGAGAAAGAGGATTAATTTGTAGTGCTAGTAGAAGTTGTCCAGGGGCAGGTAGTCTTCTCAAATTTAATAAGACTTTCCAATACATGCATGTAAATTTCTCAAAATGGTGCCGTTGACGTTCGATAGAGAGAGTTCTTTTTTGGATGCTGAGCTGTTGAAGCTAAGCATAACTGTGACCACATGAAGAAACAACAAAGGACAGATGAATGAAGAAAGATCAGTATTTTATACTCTTTTCTAATTCAACACTTTAAAAAAAGACATAGCTCAACAAGGAAACCATACAAATTAGGATGTCCTTTAAGAATGAAAATTTCTTGTCATAGCATTAAAGGAGAGGCACAAATTAGGAATAGTAACCTGTTGCTGCTGCCTCTTGAGCCTGGCATTTTCTTCCACCAGATTGGCTACTTCCATTTCCAATTCATTCGTGTAAGCCTGTAAGTTATATGGACAACTTCACAGAAAAAATCAGCCAAAATGACCACAAGGAGCAAAAAGTAACAACCACTAAATTCATTTGTTTTCATTATAAGAGAGGTTATTGGCCTTGTGAATGATCCTAACTTCTACCTATCATTCTTTTTGTACAGCCCCATTAGCATGATGTTCCAATTATGTTTCAGTCTCAAATAAGTTTGTCTTAGCTTGACGTCTGAAAACTACTACCATCCAATTTATTTATCTTACTTTCTTTTTTAATCTATTTAAAAAAGAATGTCTAGTTCCTAATATGACAACTTTTGAATTTTTACAACTCACATAGAATGCTTATGAGCACAAAATTAAAGAACATTTTGATACATTATATATACCGATAGTTTAAGATCACAAGATTAAGAAATTTCTTTACAATGTTAAATTTGATGTCAAGTCAAACTAAGACAGATAATTTGTTTTATTCTTTGAAAAATGGATAAGGAGGAACACATTTTGGAGTGTAAAGAGAAGCAAGACTTTCCTGCTTTCTAGCCCTTGATCTCGCAGCAGACTCACGGTTCTTGATCATCCTCTTGTTTTTCAGGTCACCTGAATTAATGTTATCTGATTCACGAGGATATCTCTTTCTTCCATTACCATTACCATTCCCTCCTCCCAATGCATTGGAAATGACCTTTTGTTGAGATACTGAGCTTTGCCTCAATGGGTTTAAATTACTAAAGAAATGAAGTTCAGGGCCAGAATTCAATGTTAACATGGTAACATGGGGAGGAGGAGGAGCAGCAGGGGAGCCATAGGCTGTTGTTGTTGTTGGAGGCTCATTAGCAAAAGGCCTAGCCAAGAAATCTTGCAAAATTCTGCCACAAAAATTGGTGCTACTATTAGTAGTATTTTGTGGATCAATATGATCTTTAGAACAAGACAGATTTATGTCTTTCCAAACTTCTTCCATGGCTTTGTTAAATATAGGATTATTTGGATGATTATAACTAGAAGAAGATGTGGATGATGATGATGATTTTGAAGAAAGAGTTCCAAGGTTCTTGTTTAGGCTTTCGTAGTGGTGTTGGTGTTGCTGTTCTTCACTGCTTGATGACCACATAGTGGAAGTGGAACTCTTTAAGAGTGAAGCAGAGTAAAGGGGAAAAGAAGAGTGAATTATTGAGAGAATCAATATTGCAACTGTTTTTTATTTTAAGAGTAATAGGTTAAAATTCCTAAATTATAGTCATTTTGCGAGTTTCATACTTAAATTATTGAGTGTTTTATTACTCTCTAGATTATAACTCCCCTTAAATTAAAAATTCTTGATCGAATTTATTGCAAAATATTTGGAATAAGCTTGCTGAGAGGCGTGTGGAAATGATACAATAAATTCATGGTAGTTCGGGGAATCCTATGAACACTCAATAATTTAGATATGAAACTCGCAAAACTTGATAGCTAAGAGGGATTTTTAACTTATTCACTCAAATTATTTTCCACATGTAATGTCACTTGAAATTCTTTGAAGGAGCTTTGGAGCGTTATGTTCACTTAGTTATTTTAATATGACTTCATGGTAATTTAAGGGGTTCTATAGACACTCGATATTTAGATAATAAACTCACAAATTAGTATTCCTCTGTCCCAATTTATATAAGACTCTTTCTTTTTTGGTCTATCTAAAAAGGTATGACGTCTTTCTATATTTAGTACTAATAATTTAACTTTAAATTTATAATTTTACCCTTGATGTAATGCTTTCTAGCCACACAATTATTTATGATTTATTTTAGACCACAAGTTTCAAATATCTTCGTTTCATTCTTAAATTTTGTGTCAAATCAAACACCCTCACATAATTTGGGACGAAGAGAGTAATAATTTAGAGGGGTTTAACCTATTACCTCCTCCGTCCCAATTTAAGTGTCTCACTTTTTTTTTTTTTTTTGTCTGTCCCAAAAGAGTGTCTCTTTCAATATTTAGTAAGTTGATAATTCAAATTCAAACATCCTACAAGACAAGTTTATAATCACAAGATTCAAAAGATATTTTCGTACACTATACACATCTTTAATTTAAGATCATGGGATTCAGAAAAAAAATTATTTCTTAAATTTTGTATCTAATCAAATTAAGACGCTTAAATTGAGACGGAGGGAATAATTCTTTTTTGGCATAATACATAAATAGGTCCTTAAACTTGGCTTCAGCTGGCATGTATGCCCTTCAACTTTGGGTGTGCACAAGAAAAAACCTTAACTTGTATAAAGTTGAACAACAAGAAACACTTGATGTGTTAATGATGTGATCGACATGGCCCTTCAAGATTTATGTGTCGCGTCGGTCTTATGTCATCGTTGTGTTCTTGTTCAACTTTATATAAGTTAAGGTGTTCTTGACACCTTTAAAATTAAAGCAAGATACTTTACAATTTCAGGGTAAGTTTAAGGACCTATTTATGTATTTTGCCATCTTTTTTTTTTTAGTGAACTTGTTTTTTCTAGGACTACAACAATAGTACTCCAATAGATACAAAAGCGTCCTTCAAGGTTTAGATTGTCTTGGCAATGTTTTAACTGTGAATTGTCATGTCTGAATGGTACGATGAGCCACGCGTCCCAAATTTGTGAATCTCTTAGCTATGGACGCCCAATTTTGAAGTGACTTTAGATTTACCAAGTTGGGTCAAGAGATACTGTTTGTAAGTATGGTAGTACAAGCTTTCTCCATTCCGGTCCGATGCTTCCAAGGAGAGCAATATCTTTGTCGAGAAAGTGACATAATTGGTTCATTTTGTTTGAGATTAGTTTTAAATCATTCTTTAAAATTTACATGTGAGCGTATATAGACTTTTAAGTTTATGAAAAGTGAACACTTTTTTGTTATTCTTAAGTTTCAAACAAATATGTATGCAGGGACATAAATAATGTGATATTTGAGAAAAGTAGTATTTGAAGTTAAAATACAAAAGTGTATTCAAGAATTGAAATTGTTTGACCATGCATTTAACTTCAACAAAATGAAAAAAAAAATAGCGGAAAAGATTTTTCACTTGAGTGTTGGTCAAAACTACTTTTTCAATCTTGAACCTCACTTTAAGGGTCTGTTTGGAAAGCCGTCGGGTAATTGGAATTGGTATAATTACTACCCTAGTAATTACACAGCCTAGTAATTAGACCGTATTGTAATTACAACGATATGTTTATTTGTCATAACGTAACTACAGTGTAATTATAAGTGTATTGTTTGGTTGCACAAGTGTAATTACACAGTTAGTTTAATTTATTTTTTTAAATTATTATCAAAAATTTAAAATTAATCTTTGATAAATATGTGTCTTTATAGATGATATTAAATTGTGTATTTATCACATTATTGCATGAAAATATATTAATTATTAATCATATATTTGTAACTAATATTGTAAAAAATAATTGATCTATATATTTTTCAAATTAATAATATTTTAATTTTAATTAATTATAAAAATTAAAAGCAGACATTTTTGTGAGAACATCGTGGATTGGATGTTTGACAAAAAAAAACTAATATTTATAAACATAATGCCATAACATTATTCAAATATTTGACAAAAAAATCTATCAATTGTAAGTAAAAAATAAACAGCATGCAATGTGAAATAACAAGTCAATAGTACTAAAGTAAATAAAATAAAATAAAAAATATAACCTAAATTCAAAATTCCAAAAAGAAAAAAAACACTTTAACATAATACCTCTATGTCAAGTTCCCATATAACATTAGTAAGTTCCAACGTAACTAAATAAATATAATTTAAAAGAAAGGGAAAATATAGGTCTATATATAACCTAATTCACAACGATCTTGTACTTTAATAACATCACTCATTATATGCAAGTTTGTTAATAACTCATTCTTTCTAATACTGAGAGGAGTAGTTTCAAAAATTAGAATAATAACATAATTATGATAAATGAATTAAAAAAAATACGAGCAATAACATGGATTCACAAGAAGTAAAGGTTGCAATGAGAAAAAAAAAAGGAATGACAGATAAATAATATAAAATAAAAATAATTAAAAGTAAAAATAAAAAAGAAGCTAAAATAATAGAAATTAAAAGAAGAAATTAAAATAAAACAAAAAAGAAATAAACTAAAAAGTAACTCTCTAATTACAAGGTGTAACTACACCTAATTCTCAACCCCCCCCCCCCTTTCTGAGAATTGGAGAGTGTAATTACACCTGTGATCACCAAATTTTTTACTGAACATAAGATTTTACACCATTTTTAGCAATTAAATATTTCTTTTAGGTTTAGTTAAGTATTTATTTTCATTTTTCATTTTTATAAGTCTTACTTTTGAAAATTGAAAACTACAAAAATAGAGTCACATTTTAGGATAAATTTTGTTCTCACGTTTTCAAAAGAAAAAAAAATTACAAAAAAAAATATGTTTTCTTTTAATTTAGCTTTTTATAAATAAGCTAGTGATTTTAGTAATTTTATTAGCCATATTTTATTTTGGACTAGTTATTTAATTTTTCTTATATCTTTGTTAAGTTTCAAAATAGTTAATAAATAATATTTTTTATCTTTATATATTTTACTTTAAGAAATAAACAAAAACAAAAAAAGGATAACCAAAAATGAAAATGACAAAAAAAAAAAAAAAAAAAAAAACCCAACCCATCCTCTCCGATAGCCCACTTCACCGCTGCCACTGCCGCCGCCTCCTCCTCTGCCGCCTCCTCCGCCGCCGTCGCCGCTTTCTTTTTTTAAATTTTTAATCATTAAAAATTAATTTTAACAAAAACGCTATTTAAATAGATTTTGAAAGCGGCGGCGGGGGCGTGATGGAGGTGAAGTGGGCTATCGGAGAGGAGTTGGGTTTTTCAATTTTTTTTAATTATTTAAATAGATTTTAAAATAGAGTTTTTGTTAAAATTAATTTTTAATGATTAAAAATTTAAAAAAAGAAAGCGGCGGCGGTGGAGGAGGCAGCGGCGGCAGTGGCGGCAGCGAGGTGGGCTATCGGAGAGGATGGGTTGGGTTTTTCAATTTTTTTTTTAATTATTTAAATAGATTTTAAAATAGAGTTTTTGTTAAATTTAATTTTTAATGATTAAAAATTTAAAAAAAGAAAGCGGCGGTGGAGGAGGCAGCGGCGGTGGCGAGCTGGGCTATCGGAGAGGATGGTTTGGGTTTTTCAATTTTTTTTAATTATTTAAATAGATTTTAAAATAGAGTTTTTGTTAAAATTAATTGTTTTTGTTGACATGGCTTATTTAAAAAAAAAAAAAAAAAAAAAAAAAAAAAAAAAAGGTAACATGACATGGCTCCATGTCATTGGTCTATTTTTCCATGTCACGGCAAGTAAGCTTCACGCGTGTGCCCAGCTGGCACGAGGGGTTCAAATGACACATTTTATCTTATGTTCGGGGGTTCAGATGGTCAACATTTCAGTTGGGGGGTCTAGATGAAAAATCAGGATAAGTTCAGGGATTCATCTATGACTTTGGCCATCTACTTAAGAGAATTCAATAAGATTTTCCTTTAATTTATTTGGACAAAAATGAACAATTGGCTAAAGAATTAAGTGGACCATGTCATGTTTTCAGATCAGCATATTTTAGGTATAATATTTACTGTTGGATCTGATTGCGTTTATTATCCGTGTAATAATATATTGAAATCATTTTGTTGCCTAATTTCACTTATTTTTCGAAGAAAAGCTGATGAGCGAAGTATTTCGAGTTTATTCATGGGTCTGATGGGTAACATTCAATGATATATTGGGCCTAGACTATGTTCAAGGCCAAATAAATTAATCATAAGTGAGAAGAGCGAGATGGGTTACGAATTGAATTCAAAACCCGTTGTCCAAGACAGAAAAATTGCTCAAAAAGAATGAGGGTGGGTTTTAAATCCAAAAATTTCTATGTTAGTAAATAAATTTAAGTAATTTTAACGATGAAGTCGGAAAGCGCTACTACCGATGAATCGTTTAAAATAATATTCAACTACCATGTTCAAAGCCAAATTAATTGGGATGACTAGACTTTAAGTACGTTAGATGCTTATTTAGGCCCGGGAAGTGGGAACGATCCATAAAGGCCTCAAAAGGCCTGAGATACAAATTAAAATCGTGATAAAGCTGGAAAGCGCTGCTACTAGTACATCACACACTAACAAAAATGTGACAATTTTTTTTTAATAATTCCAAAACAATAAAGAGGGGGGAAATAAGCATCTTAAGCTCATAAGCATAATGTATCCTAAAAAGTAATTAAGCCGAGAATATAACTTGATAAAGCGACTGTGCTAGAACCACGGGACTCGAGGGGTGCCTCACACCGTCCCCTCTGTCAACAGAATTCCTTATCCGGACTTTTGTTTTCGAAGACCAATAAAAATAGAGTCATCTCCTTTTGATTAGGGATTCATAAGGCGACTTGGAGCACCAAAACTCAATTCCAAGTGGTGACTCTAAATAAATAAATAATCCCTTCTCAAAATGTCACTTTAATTGAAAAAACCCTTTTTAATAAATATAAACTAATTTATTTATTTAGGTGAAAAAAAGAGGTGTGACAGATGGCGATACCGCTAGGGATAACCAGAATTCAAGCTTTTATATTGACTCATATTTGGCTTTACTTTATTTTTTTGGATACATTATTTATTGGCTTAATGTGCTATTTGCCTGCTTATTTACCCCTTTGATATTGTTTGAATTGTAATATAAACTATCTTCTCTCGCACACTCATCTGAGGCTTCTGGCATACACTTCACACACATTGTGCACTCGGAGACACGATTAAGCTCCCGAACCTTTCTTTGAGATACCAGAGATCCGGTTACGCTCCTGGGAAGGATTTCATAGTCAAACATGTTTTAGGATAGGGAGGAAAAATAGTGAGGCCGGAAAGCACTGCTACCGGTAAACTATCCCTTGCCCGACTCGAGTTGTTTGCTCGTTTTACAGCTAGTCTAGACACCTACTCCATTAGGAACTTAATAGAACAAGCCATATGCAGTGATTATCCTTAGTAGGCTACGCTTTGTTTGCATCATGTACATTTGACTTAGCGGGGCTCGACGCAGGGGCTGGGTCCCTCTAGGACAGGAACCCTATATCCAGACCAACATGTGCATTCTATGTGTTATTTGTAACATCATATGGAAGGTTTGTTGATTGTTGACCGACTTTAGAGTGAATCGATTAACAAAAAAGAGACCAAGAATACCCAGTTTTTAATTATTAAGACCTAAGTGATGCATGATTAACCTTTAAAAAAAAGACGAGTTTTGAAAATAGTTGAGTTTTTTCCCCTATTTTTTTCTCGAACTACTCGGGTCTGATTCTCACTGTACGGTGTGATACGTAGGCAAACCTTCTTGGGTTCAGCCCCACCTAAAAGAGAGTCAAACACGCTGAAAATACGTGCATTTTGTCGTTGCATCTGGTCCTTTTTATCAAGATAACCTAAATTCTTCTCTTTGAAGTCTAGAAGGGTTGTTTTTGCAAGGGTAGTCATTTTAATCATAGTGTTTCCGTGTCTGTTCTAAGACGTTTATATATATATATATATATATATAAAAGTCCATGAGTACGTTTTTGCAAAATTAGCTTTTCTTTTATCCCTCCGGAGTCCGGTTGTCCATTTCTAAGAATTGTGACACCTCTAGTCGTTCTAGTGGGACCTTTCCCTATCTCGGTGACCCAAGAAATATAAGTCGCGTTAACCTTTTATTTCCTTTTGTACTAAAATTGGATTCCATTTGTTGCTTATTTTGTTTTCTTTTTTGTTTTTAATTAAAAAGTTTTTAGTATTTGAGAGGTCAAAATTTCGTGTACTAAGTGAAGCCTAGATAAATCCTAACTTGTCATCATCATCCTTTAGGAGCAATATGAGTTCAGCAAAGAAAGGCGACAAGAGGCCTAGAGATGATCAGTCGGAGCCATCACCCATGTTCATGATGTTAGATAAGACCCCAGGACTTTTGCGGATATGGTACGAAATTATGGGAAGTTACGGGTGAGTAGAAGTATATAAACGTTTAGGATTCCTGCCGAGTGTCATGAGGGTTGCTCCACGAAGGGATTTGATGGAAGCCTTAGTTCAGTTTTGGGATCCGATGAACAATGTTTAACGCTTTCTTTGAATTTTAGCTCATTCCTACTCTTGAGGAAATAGGAGCATTCATGGAACGAGGTAAGAACCTTCATCAAGGGGAGACCATGATACCTAAACACATTGGTAGTAGAAGTTTTTTAGAATATTGCACATCAAAGAAGCGGAGATGGGTAGCCTAGATAATGGTTAGGTTCATTTGGAATTTCTGTTCAACAGGTATGGCCGGAGGGATAGATTCTAGTTATACGGGAAACAACTCCTCAACGATGGGTGCCACAAGACATGGGAAGAGCATAGTTATGACGCCTTCATAGTAGCCTTTTTGGGGATTATGGTGTTCCTTAAAAAGGGTGGAAAGATCAGTAGAAACGTGGATGTAGTTATTACAGCTTTTGAGAAGAGGCCTGATATCACACTCGTACCAATAGTTCTAGCAGATATTTACCGTGCCCTGACTATGTGTAAGACTGGGAAGCAGGACTATTTTGAGGGGTGTAATATTTTGCTACAAATATGGATGTTGGAGCACGTCTATCACCACCCCTTCGTTGTAGACTTCAAAGTCGAATGGAATGATTACATTGGGGGTCATAAGGACAAAATGGCAGATCAAAACTTCATAGTGGGTATTGGAGCCAGGATAGAACATCTCAAAGGGCTAACTGCTAATAATATCGTGTGGAACTATCATTGGTTCCCCTCAAAAGAAGTGATATACATGTCTTCTTTCCGACCTTTTATCATCTTGATGGGACTTCGAGGCGCACAGCCTGACATGCCACTCAGAATCATGAGACAGCTTGGTAGATGCCAGAGTACCCCGTGTTGAAAACATGCGAGGGTTTATGTATGAGTTCCGCCACTACATCCCTCTCAAGCAATCTGAAATCTCTAAAGTGTGGGGAGGATGTATACAATCTGGTTTTAGCGACATGGTGCGAGATCGTGACAGAGGTGAGATAGATGAATGGTATTTGTCATGGTTTCACGATCAACCTCCCTTAAAGTAATGCCAGAAAGATCGATGAAGGGGCGGTCGACCGAGAAGCCGAAATTGAGGTCAGAATCAAGCAAGTTCAGCGTAAGGTTGAAGAGAACTATCAGTCCATCTACATGCTCTCGATAAAGAACTAAAAAATGCTAGAGAGGATTTGGCCCAGATGGAAGCAGAGATGGATGCTAGAGTTAAGACAACCCAAAAAACGACCGAGAGGAAATATCGCTCGACAATTCAAACCTTATACGAGAACATGAGCATTGTCAGAGAAGCTGTTGATGTGTTACAGAGGGAGATTGATGTGAAGGTAGACTTCTTTGATGCAGAGAAAGCTCATTTTGAAGACGAGAAAGCTCAATTCTTGACATTGCAGGCTCGATAACAAGCTGAATTTGACAGAGAAAGAGTTTGATTTGATGTAGAGAGGAACCAATTAATGAATGACCGAGCAATAATTCGGAACCATTTTGAAATAGCATTGAATCGTGAGGCAGTTATAAGAGAGATAGCTACTACTCGCCAACAACAAGTTCGAGACTTAGAGCGGAACTATCAGGGTGCTAGAGAACATGTCCAAAATTTAGCTGTTCATACTGCTCAAAGTTGTCTGGACTGTCAAGGGATGGATTATGAGCAATTTTCTAGAAATGCACCTACCTTGGCACGCCACTTTGTAGCAGAACTGAAGCAGATATCCCGCATGTTAGGAGGTCAGCCTAGGCCAGAAGTACCGTGAGCAAATATGCGCGTTTCACATGAAAGATTGCAAATTTCCCAATATTGAAGTTTAGTTATTATTATTAGGAGTTTTAGTTCAGTAGTTGTATTTTTCAGACTGACTCTTTTTGAGTCTTTATTTTTAGTTTGTTTTGGATATTCTAGTCCCGTTTTTAGTCTTTTCAAGTCTATGATGCCTTTTTTTGTTTTTTTTCCTCTAAGTATTTTTATTGAAAAATACTAATTTGAAACTCAATAAAAAGATTTTTGTTGATTAAAAAATTCCAAATTTGTATTTTATTTTTCATGAACTACGTAATGATCTGATTCATGTTTAACATGATACGTAGGCATCCCTTAATAGGTTCGATCAAAATGCTTCAAAATCACTGAAAGAGAAAAATAAATAAACAAAATAAGAAAAGTGTTGAAATGAATTCACCCAAAAGCCGGGATGAAACATGAAAGCCTTCCTATGCTCATATTAGATATGAAATAATTTAGGTGCATGGCATACAATGTATGATTAATATCTACAGAACTTGTTTGTTCTCGTCTTAAAGATAAGGTGCTTGGATTGTGGTTGAACTAGTTCCTTACGAATATAACACAAGGTCAAAAGGAAAAGGGATAATGGACCATAAAGATGGAAACGAGTCAGAAAGTGAAGAATCCCCATGTCAGTTGGTTCAACATGCATCAGCATCAGCAGAGGGAGTAAGGATGTTGAGGCAACAAATGGCTGAAATTGACCAAGCCCGGATGAATGGGCAAGCTCCACCATGTTCAATCCCCGAATTCTCAGATGTGACTATGTCTATTCCCCGCAAACCCCTACAAGTGATCCACTTTTCCCACCTGGGTTTGGTCCAAATGTTAACATATCCAACACTACAGGAACTTCTACGGTGCACCCTCTAAATGCATCCTTCAGAAATAACCCACTTTTCATTCCCGTTGTACGAACTACTACAGTCCCTCAACCAACGTTGGTACAGAAGTCCAACAATGAGTCTCAATCCAAATTTCATCATGATCAATATTACTCTCCTTAATTAACTTTTAAAGTCCCAGGCTCATATAACCCTTTTCATCAGAATAGTTTCCCCTTCGAAGTTGAGAAAACTGCTAAGGACGAGGAACAACAAGAAATTACTAGGAAAATGAAGAGTCTAGAGCAAAGTGTGAGGAACATGCAAGGGCTGGGAGGTCAGAAAAGCGTCTCATTCAGAGATTTATGCATGTTCCCCAACGTTCATCTGCCTCTTGGGTTCAAGACTCCAAAATTTGAGAAGTACGATGGTCATGGTGACCTCGTAGCCCACTTGAAGAAATATTGCAATCAACTAAGGGGGGCAGGGAGTAAGGAAGAATTGCTCATGGCATATTTTGGAGAAAGTCTAGTGGGAATTGCCTCAGAATGGTTCATCGACCAAGATATTTCTAATTGGCCTACATGGGATGACATGGCGCGAGATTTTGTTCAACAATTTCAGTATAACATCGATATTGTGCCTGATCGCACTTCTCTCGCCAGTATGAAGAAAAAGCCTACCGAGAGTTTTAGAGAATATGCTATCAAGTGAAGAGAACAAGCTGTCAAGGCCAAACCGTCAATGAAGGAGTAAAAAATGATTGATGTTTTCCTGCAGGCACAAGTACCTGATTACTTCCACTACTTTCTTTTCGCAGTGGGAAAGACATTTGCTGAAGCAATTAAAGTTGGTGAAATGGTCAAAAATGGCATCAAGTCCGGCAAAATTTTGAGTCAAGTAGCACTCAAGGATACCACCCAAGCAATTGGGTCTGGTGGCTTTGGAAATCAACAAAAGAAAGAGGAAGGATCTATGATGGCGTAAGGGTCCAGTGCTGCTCAAAGAGGGACAAACCACCCTTATAGCCAAGTCCAACAGGGATAATCCGACTCACCCAAGTTGAAGCATGAAGATCATCTAAGTAAAACAACCTACTGTGAAGACTAATCAACCCATATTAAGCAGGTTTCAACATTGATATTCAAGCTGGTTACACCATCTACTTTAAGTAAGTCATAAGATAAGCATATAACTAAACAGGATAACATTTAACAATATAAACCAGTATTAGCAAGTACTTAGACTAAGCAAGACCCAAACAGACTAGCAAGTTTAACATCATTATACTAAGTAAAATCTAAATTGTCACGACCCATTTGGTCGTTATTGCATTTCTGACACTATTGACCCTTTCCCTAGCTTGGTGAGCTCACTTTTGACCTGAGGGGGCCGTTGACTCACTTCCCAAGGTGTTTATATTTGATTCGGGCGACTTTTTATGAAATTTGGGCTTAAAGCGAAAAAGAATAGACTTTTAGGTAAACGAACCTTTTTCTGAAATCCGTCAATTCGGAGAGGTCCGGATGGTCTTTTAGAACTTGTGTGTATATCTGATTTTCGGTTCCCAATGCACTCAGATGCATTTTGAGACTTGGGTTGGGAAGTTGGAATTGTGGTATCAGGGGTTGACTCGGTCAGCGAGACCTTCGTTAGGAATTTCGAGGCCACGAGCGCGTTCGTATTGTGTTTTTGTCGGTGTCTGTATATGTGGTTTGTGAGCAGATGGTCTCGGGAGTTAGTCAAAAATTCGGGTTGAGTTGTGAAAGTTGGAATAGTTTTCTGGTGTTTGGTGCCTGCTTTGGCAAAGCGCCCACACGCAGAGCGTATAAGCGGTCGCCACCTATGGGCGAAGCGGCCGTGCCATTTAGGCATGACCATTGTAGCGGTCAAGAGACTGCTGGGGCGGCGCCACTGAAGCAGTCTGACTGACCGCAGATTTTGAGATTTCGAATATAACTAGACTTTCTTAATCTTGAGGCTCAAAGAGAAGGAAAGGCTAAGGAGTAATTGTTGGTGTTATTGTTGTTCGGCCTTCCCGGTAGGTTATGGCTTACCCTTGGTGAGACTTCATGTAGCGAAGCATATATTTAGATGATATTGTTGGAGAAAGCATGTAAACCTTCAGGTATGAAGTTGGGTTGGATAGCGTCTTAGGTTGGGCCCTGTTGTGTGATTGGGGCTAGCCACCCCGTTGTGTTGTTACTTGATTGCTCGATTGTTATTGGCTTGATGCCGCGTAGTGATAGTAGATATTGGAGACTATTGATATGTCTTGTTCATGATAATGTGGTACCTCACTTTTTGATATTTGATATGAGGATAGTATTGTATATGTCCTGTGTAGTCTTTCACGATATTGTTGGCGTACCCATGCTTGGTACTTGTAATATTGATCTGATTATTGATGTTGACTCATACATTGCACACATTCTCATCCTTCATGATATATTGTTGATAAATTGATCATACTTGAGGAAACACTATGATGAGCTGGGCTCAGTTTGGATAAGAGTGACGTAAGAGTCCGATATTCGATGGTTGTCCCAAAATCGTGGATTGAGTGGTAGCGGTTGCTGAGGTTTGTGCCGGAACCATGAGGTACATGGACTCTGCAGGTCCCCCGGGGTGGTGTTGATGAAAATCCTCTATGGGAAAAGATCCAGAGTCTCTTCTGTCTGTTGGGCAAAGATCGGAGACGAGTAGCCCTTAGACTTCGCGAGTCACCTTGGGTTGTACTACCAAGACGTCGATACTTTCGTCCAGAGTACATGTGTACACAGCATCGCATAGCGTTGCATTTGCATTCATACATTATTGCATTGCATTACATTATGGCTTATATTGAGATGATCTGGTGTTTTACTTGTGATGTTAGTTTCGGATTGGATATATTGAGACTTGGCACACTTGGGTTTAGATTCTTCTACCTAGGTGATGACATGTACTTGGTTCTAATTAAGTTTGACTTATACTTGTTGATTTATCTGCCTATCTTGCTTTATTGTTTGAATTATGTTAGCTATACTTAGTCGGCCTATGATACCTACCAGTACTGTGGCTTTGTACTGACCTGCACTTGTTGCATTCTTTTATGAATGTAAAATTCCAGGTTAGATCTACTTCTATTACTCGTAGCTGATAGTCGTCCCGAGAGTTGCTTAGAGTTCTACAAGTTGAGCACGAGACGTCCGCCGCCTTGAGGATTCTTCTTATTTATGTCTTATTTCCTATTCCGAGACATATTCAGACTTGATGTATTATTGATATTCAGACTTGTAGATTTTAGTTAGATGCTCTTATATGACCAGGGGTGGTTTTCATTTACTTGTGCATTTTCTTATTTATATTATAATTGTAAGACTTTTGCTATTTTACTTCTTCCGCTATTTTCTATTATTTGGGAATGTTTAGTTAAGGGTTCGCCTACCGAGGTGGGAAAGGTAGGTGCTCACACAACTTAGTGAAATTGGGTCGTGACAAGTTGGTATTAGAGCCCTAGGTTACCCGTTCTATAATACAAGAGCGTGTCTAGTAGAGTCTCGTGGATCGGTACGATGAGCTCCGTACTTATCTGTGAGAGGCTATAAGACATTTAGGAAACTTCAAATTCTTTCATTCCCTCATGCGATTTTATTTAAATTGGTATCTAGTCGATTCCAATTGGTATCTGAACTTTCTTATCCTGATCATCCTCGGGAGATAAAAACTCGTCCTTAATTCTTATGCGAATGGTTGATCTATGACGTGTCATGGTATGGTACGAGATGTGTTATCCTGATTTGGACGCGTGATCCAGTTCAGTCACTAGTTATGTCCTTAGGTTTCCATTGTATGGAGTCGCAGTTAGACTTGGTTCTTTGTGAAAGGAGTCGCGAATAGACTCATTTATTGTGAAAGTTCGTGAGAAATGAAAAGATAGTTCAGAGGGTACAGAGTCTCCATGTTTCAGCGCTGGGTTGCTCGGAAGTGACAAAGTGCATTTATGGCTTAACAATAGTGGGTGGCTCGATGATATGATCAGATTGACTTTAGCTTCGTCAAGGCTTTATGATAGTGTGCGTGACACTGGTGAACCAAGGGTGGGTCGACGATTCAGCAATGGTAGAGTATTAGACTTCGGTATGTGAGAACCAGTGTAAGTTTGGTGATGACCATCGAATGTGGGCAAACATATTGCGATCGTGGGTAATAAAGAAAAGAAGTTGAAAATAAGGGCATGAAGGAAGCTTTTGTGCAAGTGTGTAGCAAAGTAAGACTTCTTAGAATATCTTGGATATGAGTACTCTTCGTGATATTGGGAAAGGAAAAATTGGTATCTGACATGGTTGTCAGGATAAAGTTGCAATTAATGCGAGGGCAAATTTCGTGTTCGGTTGTGAAAAGTAAAGGGGGGTTCGGTATGACAAAACGGTATCGATGGAGGTGGTTGTCTGAGTTATGGTTATTATAGAGTATTGAATCTTATGGGAATAATTAGGCATGGGTTTGTAATGGCCGTACTTATAGGTTCACGTGATATCTCGGATATATGCTACTAAAAGTCATTCTCGATATATGCACGTTAATGTTAAGGGACTACTCTGTTAGTAAGTGAATGCTATGGTCTCATTGTTAGTCAGTAAATTTGATTGGGTTGTAGGCTTCTGAAGAGCTGGTAATCGACTGATAGAAATGACTTCAATCATGGGCACATGCGATGAGTTAATGACTTGGGAAGTTACTGGTTGCTACACTTCGATTTGAGGAGCAGTACTGATATTGTTTATGGTTCGTTCAGCTCATAAGGATGATTGGTTTAGAGGGACGAGTGGATTTGACTGTTGTTGGTTGATAGTGATAGAGTGATTTGAGATGAAATACGAGAATTGAAGGATTACAATGAGATATCTTGCCATCGGCTTCAGAAGATTAAGGTTCGTAAGACTTGAGGTAAGGTATTATGGGTTTTCGAGTCGTGTTTGAACTGTGGGAACATTACACCATGATGTGCAGTAAGGGGTGTGACAATGAGGTCAATTGGTGTCTGTGAGGTTAAGGGCAGCAAGAAAATCATGGAAACAAGAGCTATGATGTGAGAGCTTGGTTACGATTGTACAGTGCAGAATGGGCTTGAGAGTTTAAAGATGAGTTGGTATGTTCGGTTATGTCATAGACTAATAGAGGTCAGTGGTGGACTAAGGTTGGGAACCTTGTATTCGTTGTGTAAAATTATCTAGATCCCGCTACTCGCGATGTTAGAAGAGGGATTGGCATGCGAGTGGTTAGAGGTGATTCTTCGAGGACTAATAACGTTAAGGATTTGAGTAAGGGATCAGTAAACATGGATACTTGAAATGGTAGATCGGTGATGGGTTAACTGAGTTGAGATCGGGATAACATTTCAGAAATTGAGTAAGGCAATTTGGGAAAGGACACTTCAGTAAGATATATGAGGATATTAGTGAGACTGTTGTGTGATACGCTGGATTTAGAGAGTGTTCAATTTTGAGTTGTAAGCGTTAAGAAAACTCTAATGTGCAGAGTGTGTGGTATGATCCTATCTCCCGGATCGATTCGGCTAGCTTGCAGAACTTATGATCAGGCAGTATTCGATTGAGTGGGTTCGAGGATTGACTACGGTATTCATGATCGTGAATTGATTAGAAATTGGGAAATTGACGAGTCGAGAAAAGGTATAGTTGATTGTGAATCAATAAGAAAAGGTACATCTTGGGGATTTCTTGGGTCAGTATGAATTGTGGTGTCATTTTCTTGCATATTCCAGTTGAGATGTTATTGTTGCGCGAGCTTAAGAAGGAGATCTACAGGAATGGACTATGTGATATGACAGAGTTCCGTGAGGCTCGTGATCAGCGACTAGTGAGTAGCAAATTTCAGTGAACCGACATGTTGAGGTTTATAAGAAGTGGCTTGGTGGTAGACCGTCGAATAAGTTTTGTAACATTCTACATTGAATGAGTCAGTGTGATTTAAGAGAAAGCAGTGTGAAATTCCTATCATGTGATGCCAGGGTTATATTTTCGGGAGGGACCTTACTCGTGGTAATGCAGTATGATTGCAAGTAATATTGACTAGACAGTTTGGGTAACGCTTTTGATTATTAAAGAGTTGGGGGTAACTGCGTGAGATTTAGAGCGGCAGCGTGAGATTGGATACTTTCGCAGAATTTATGAACATATCGAGGTGATACTATGAGAGGTTCGATGGTTATATAATTACTATATGAGGCTTCAGGTTTTGCGATTATAGCAATATAGGTATCAATCTTTATGATTTCTAATCTTTATGATTTCTAATCTAGATTTCGAATATGACTAGACATTCTTTATCTCGAGGCTCGTAGGAAAGGAAAGACTAAGGAGTGATTGTTGGTGTTATTGATGTTCGGCCTTCCAGGTAGGTTATGGCTTACCCTTGGTGAGACTTCGTGTAGCGAAGCACATATTTAGATGATATTGTCGGAGAAAGCATATAAACCTTCGGGTATAAAGTTTGGGTTGAATATCGTCTTAGGTTGGGCCCTGTTGTGTGATTGGGGCTAGCCATCCCGTTGTTTTGTTACTTTATTGCTCGAATGTTATTGGATTGATGCCACGTGGTGATAGTAGATGTTGGAGACTATTGATATGTCTTGTTCATGATAATGTGGTACCTCACTTGTTGATGTTTGATACGAGGATAGTATTCTATATGACTTGTGTAGTCTTTCATGATATTTTTGGCGTACCCATGCTTGGTACTTGTGATATTGATCTGATTATTGATGTTGACTTATACATTGCACGTATTCTCATCCTTCATGATATACTATTGATACATTGATGATACTTGAGGAAAAACTGTGATGAGCTGGGCTCTGTTTGGATCAGAGTGATGTGAGAGTCTGATATCCAATGGTTGTCCCGGAATCATGGATTGAGTGGTAGCGGTTGCTGAGGTTTGTGCCGGAACCATGAGGTACATGGACTCCACGCGTCCCTCGGGGTGGTGTTGATGAAAATCCTCTGTGGGCAAAGATCTGGAGTCTCGTCTGTCTATTGTGCAAAGATCCGAGACGTGTTACACTTAGACTTCGCAAGTCACCTTGGGTTGTGCTACCGAGACGATGATACTTCCGTCCGTAGTACATGTGTACACAGTATTGCATTGCATTTGGATTCATACATTATTGCATTGTATTACATTATGGCTTATATTGTGATGATCCGGTGTTTTACTTGTGATGTTGGTTTCAGATTGGATATATTGAGACTTGGCACACTTGGGTTTAGATGCTTCTACCTAGGTGATGACATGTACTTGGTTCTGATTATGTTTGACTTATACTTGTTGATTTATCTGCCTATCTTGCTTTATTGTCTGAATTATGGTAGCTATACTTTGTCGACCATGATACCAAGATCGTGGCTTTGTCGACTCCGCACTTAACTGCGTTCTTTTATAAATGCAAAATTCCAGGTTAGATATACTTCTGTTTCTCGTGGTTGATAGTCGCCTCGAGAGTTGCTTAGAGTCTACAGGTTGAGCACGAGGCGCCCACTGCCTTGAAGATTCTTCTTATTTATGTCTTATTTCCTATTCCGAGACATATTCAGACTTGATGTATTATTGATATTCCGTAACTTGTAGATTTTAGTTAGATGTTCTTGTATGACCAGACGTATACTGGGTTGGTTTCATTTATTTCCGCATTTTCTTATTTATATTATAATTGTAAGACTTTCGCTATTTTACTTCTTCCGCTATTTTTTTATTATTTGGGAATGTTGAGTTAAGGGTTCGCCTACCGAGGTGGAAAAGGTAGGTTCCCGAATGACTTAGTGAAATTGGGTCGGGACATAAATGAGGGAAACAAAATGATAAAGAATTACGTTTTATATGCGCAGCCGAGAAAAGAATGGACCTTGGAGCCTTGTGCTTCCAATTTCGAAACTCAGCCACACAAAACACAAAAACAAAAGAAAATAATATTTAGAACTTAGGGGAACTCCAACTTTTAAGGTCAAAGTATTAAAATTTTTATACTGAGAAGCTTAAATTCAAAATTCTAGCCTCTTGAGCTTCTCAAGACTTGTGAAATAGTGAGGGTTGGGGTTCTATATAGAACCCCAAAAATCTTTCAACAAAGTAAAGCATCGATGTGGTACAAGGTGGTTTTTCAGATGCAAACATTCATATTATGAAATTAACGGCTAAGATTCCTGAAAAATCAAACGTATATGGTCGGACTTGACCCATCTTGGGTCAATCCGAGTCAAGCATTAAGGAACCAATAGAAATTCGATCATACAAGCACAAAGCAACAACAAAGATACAAAAAATCGAATTGCTTGACTAAAAAATTGAAAAGAAAGTAAAAGGGAAGAGATTAGCACCGCGTTTGCAGTAGACTTGGATGAAATATCGTGGAAACATTAATTGTTTCACCATAATGGTTATATAAAAGCTGCTGTTACTCTGAATCCTCTGTAAACTTGCCATTTTAGCCACGGAGAGAGAAGAGATGATGAAAGTGGCGCCTAAGGTTTATGAGGAAAGGGAAAGAAAGAGAGAGAGAGGAAAGAGAAGAGATGGGTCTGTTTGGTATGAGGAAATCTGAGGGAGTATATTGCCCCTCTTAAAATTGACTTGGTTCGGGTCTGGTCCGCTAAGCGGACTGGGCCTGGTCTTTGATTTAAAAAGAAAGAGGGGTTCCCTTATGTACGTATATCATACGTGTATATTCGCATTTATTAGATGTATATACATGCATAAGGGGTAACATGGGTAAACTAAATAAGCGAAAAATGCTGAAATATCGATTATTGATCATATTATAGTAATTAAGACATAATTAGCCTTTGAATTAATTTAAATATACTACTAATTGTGTAAGTAGGCTCAATTTGCAAATATAGCCTTAGTTGGTTTCAATCTTAATTGATTGTTGCAATATGGCCATTTTTTAGCTTAATTAGTCAATTAAAGTTCAATTACATTAGTGACCTTAATTAATTTAAGCCAAATGAATTTGGCCATTTCAATTAAGGCCATAAAAAGGCTAATTTTGCAAAATTGACCCCAATTGCTTTAACCATGAATTGGCTAATTCCATTGTGGGTATAATGTAAATAATTAAATGATTAAAAACCAATTTTGTAACAATGCTCCTCTAATTGATTAACTAGCCTAATTAAACATTTATAGACAATTATGAATAATTTTAACAAATTATACAATTACACCAAATTAAAGATTAAGGGGTAAAATGGTCAATTATTTTAATTACTCAAACTCCTTGGATTAAAGGGAATAATGTATTTGCTAATTTGTTTTTTGACAATTTAAACAATTAAATAAATAATTATTTTAAAATTGCTTTTCTTTGATTAAATCTAACAAATATCTCATAAATGTCATAAAATGTACCAATTAATTCCTAAATGACTTATAATACAATAGAAATTATTTTATCAATTTAAACGAGTAAAAATATTGATCTAAGCAATTTTATAAAATTATTTTGACCTCTAAAATGCATGATTCATCTTCCTTGTCATCCAAGGACTCTGAGTAATTAAAATAAATTGCGGGAGGTCAAAAATTAGGTGTCAACAGGAGAGGCCCACTACTGTGATCGAGATCCGTAGTTTTGTGGGTTTGGCCGGCTATTATCGCCGATTTGTGAAGGGTTTTGCTTCTATTGCTTCGTCTTTGATCAGATTGACTCAGAAAGATGTTCCCTTCCAGTAGTCCGATGATTGTGAGGAGAGCTTTCAAAAGCTCAAGACTCTTTTGACTTTAGCCTCGATTTTGGCATTGCTCGTGGAGGATAAGGATTTCTCAGTCTATTGTGATGCATCTCGTGTGAGTTTGGGTGCTGTTGATGCAGGAGGGTAGAGTCATAGCCTATGCTTCCCGTCAGTTGAAGATCCATGAGAAGAATTACCCTATCAATGATTTGGAGTTGTTGGCCATAGTCTGTGCTTTGAAGATTTGGAGGCATTACTTGTACGGTGTCCATTGTGAGGTTTTCACTGATCACTGTAGCCTTCAGTATGTGTTTACCCAGAGAGATCTTAATTCCAGGCAGCGCCGATGGATGGAGCTCCTGAAGGACTATGACATCTTTATTCTTTATCATCCAGGGAAAGCCAATGTGGTTGCTGATGCCTTGAGTCACAAGGACATGAGTATGGGGATTTTAGCTCGTTTGGTTGTTCCCGAGCCTCCGTTGGACATAGAGGTTCAGACTCTATCCAACAGTTTTGTTCGTCTTGATATTTTCGCCCCTGGCAGAGTTTTGGCTTGTGTAGAGGCGAGATCATCCTCGTTAGATCAGATCAGGACTCATCAGTTTGAGGATGTTAAGTTGAGCAAGATTCAAGATATGGTTTTGAGAGGTGAGCCCAAGGAGGCCATGATTGATTCTGAGGGTGCTTTGAGGATTAAGGGACGTGTATGCGTTCCTCGCGTTAGTGAATTGATTCAGTTGATTTTGACTGAGGCCCAAAGCTCTCGATATTCCATTCATCCGGGGGCGACTAAGATGTACCATAACTTGCGGCAGCACTATTGGTGGCATCGGATGAAGAGGGATATAGCCGATTTCGTGGCTAAGTGTGGTAATTGTCAGCAAGTTAAGTATAACCACCAGCGACCCGGGGGCCCATTCCCGAGTGAAAGTGGGAGAGGATTGTCATGGATTTCTTTGTGGGTCTTCCAAAGTGTCACGACCCAACCAGAGGGCCATGACAGACATCCGAAGCTAACCTACCGAGCACCTCTTAACATACAACTCATAATCATATCTAGGTGGACCACAAAGATAACTCATAAATATCA
>NC_081343.1:30712459-30737122 GCF_029784015.1 Lycium ferocissimum | reverse complement strand
AATTTATTTATATGAATCCCACCAAAAAAGTCCCGAAATTTTTAATTTTAGAATCCCTGCCCAACTCTGATCAGGGTTGGGTTTTTGTGTTTGGGTCCCCTTTAAAACATACATAACTTCTGCTTATCAATACACAACCTAGTCCAACACCTGAAGC
The DNA here is from genome assembly GCF_029784015.1 of Lycium ferocissimum. Lineage (NCBI taxonomy): Eukaryota > Viridiplantae > Streptophyta > Magnoliopsida > Solanales > Solanaceae > Lycium > Lycium ferocissimum. Next base: position 30,736,965 of record NC_081343.1, on the reverse strand, counting down.
ATCACAATAGATAACATACCCTTTCGATCCTTCTGGAAGTGTCAGAACTAGGGCCAAAGTCAATTTATTCTTCAACTCCTGAAAACTGCGCTCACGAGCATCCGTCCATTGAAATTTAGCTTATTTATGAGTCAACTTCGTCAGTAGTGCAGAAATAGAAGAAAAACCTTCTATAAATCTTCTGTAATAACTTGCCAAGCCTAGAAAATTATGAACTTTCGTAGGTCTTGTAGGTCTAGGCCAAGTCTTCACAACTTCAATCTTACGGTTATCCACCCGAATACCATCGAAACCGAAATAATATGCCCTAGAAAAGTCCATGAGATTCCCAGTAACTCACGTTTAGAGAACTTAGCATATAAAACCGGCTGAGGGTTAACACCCAAGAGTGAACACGTAAATGATCTGCATGCTCTGCTTCGGATCGAGAATATACCAGGATATTATCGATAAACACAATCACAAACGAATCTAGGAAAGGCTTGATGTTCATCATATCCATAAATAACGCTGGTGCATTAGTCAATCCGAATGACATTACCCTAACTCGAAATGACCATATCTAGTTTTGAAGGCCGTTTTTGTAATGTCCTTCTCTGTTATTCTCACCTGGTGGTACCCTGATCTCAAATCTATCATTGAGAACCATTTGGCACCCTGCAACTGATCAAACAAATCATCAATTCTTGGGAATGGATACTTATTCTTTATTGTCATCTTATTCAGTTGTTTGTAATCAATACATATTTGCAAGGAGCCATCTTTCTTCCTTACAAATAACACTGGTGCTCCCCACGACGATGTACTAGGCCTGATAAACCTTTATTAAGCAAATCCTCCAACTGCTCTTTCAACTCCCTTAATTCTGCAGGTGCCATTATATAAGGAGGGATAGATATTAGCTTAGTATCTGGTAACACATCAATGGAAAAATCAATCTCCCGTTCTGGTGGGAATGATAAATGTAACCTTTAGCAATCATCTTCCTTGCCTTGAAATAGGAAATAAACCTACCTCTCGGAGACACTATATTACCCTTCCACTCTAGAACTGGTTCTCCCGGACACTGGAAACAAACTATTTTCGTTCTATAATCAACATTGGCATAACAAGGAGCCAATCAATCCATACCCATAATAACATCAAAATCTACCATATTTAGCTCAATCAAATCAGCCATGGCATGACGGTCACAGACTACAACCACACAATTTCTATCTACCAGTCTAGCTATCACTGGGTCACCAATGGGTGTAGACACTTCGAAAGATTTAATCGACTCAGGTTCCACCCCAAATTGGCCAGCGATAAGAGGAGTAACATATGACAATGTAGAACCTGGATCAATCAATACATATATGTCATGAGAAGATACTGATAATATACCTGTAACAACATCGGGCAAAGACTCAAGATCCTGTCGCCCAACCAGTGCATAAATACAGTTGTGAGGACCGCTCGAACTGGAAGCTCCCCCTCTACCTCTACCACGGCCTGCTGATGTCTGTGAGCTTTTCCCTAGAGGGCGTACAGATGATGAAGAACCTGCTGCTGATCTTGTAGGCTGAACTATACCTCTACCACCTCTTGATGGACAGTCACGTATCGTATGGCCTACCTGACCGCAAGCATAACAAGCATCTGAACCTAAATGACACTGTCCTGAATATAGCCTACCACACTGAGTACATTATGGTAAAGGCGGCCTCATCTGGCCTGAACCACCCCTATACTGGGAACCTAAGGCTCTGGAACTCTGACTCGGTCCGAAATGAATAGGTCGTTCAAATCTCTGGCCTGCAAATCACGGAGGTGCACTAGCCGCTGAATGGCCGGAGTGCCTAAAATACTGCTGCCTCTGACCCCCTCTTAACTCACTAACAACAATTGAGAATCTAGCTCTCTTACTATAACCCCTATCATGCTCACGCTCAACCCTCCGCTGCTGCTATCGCTCCTCAAGATTCTAAGTGTGGGCCTGAATACGAGAAATATCCATACCTTCCTGAAGTGAGGCTGTCAAGTAATCATCAATCAAATGTGGTCCCAAACCACTCATAAATCGGTAGACACAATCTTCCATATCAGCTACCATAGCTGGGGCATACCTAGCCAGTGAATTAAAACGAAGACTATACTCTCGAGCACTCATGTTCCCCTGTCTATGGTTCAGGAACTTATTAGCTATGGCCCGCCGAATCTCTGGCGATAAGTAATGTCAGAGAAAAGCATCTACAAACTCCTGCCACACGGGTGGAGGTGCATTAAGACATCGTGTATTATACAAATGAAAAACCACATCCCGTAATCTATAAGAGGCTAACTCTACCGACTCAACATCTGAAGCATGCATTACCCGCAATGTCCTCAACATCCAATCTATGAAGTTCTGCGGGTCCTCATCTAGTTTTGAACCAAAGAACTCTGGAGGGTCAAAATTAATGAAATCACGAACTTTGGCACAAATAGCCCTATCACCATGACCCACACGCTGTCGCTGAGCCTGAGCGGCTACTAACTAAGTCAACAACTGAATAGCCTCTCTCATCTCTTGGCCTGAGGCATCCGATGGAGGAACTGGGGGGTGCTAGAGCTGGAGCTCCTCTATGCTCCTCTGGAGCGGGCGGAGTGTGAGAGGACTAAGATGGAATATCATTCTGGGACTCGCCCTCCTCTATATCATTAACTGGTACTTGTCCAGTTCTCCTACCTGCCACTGACTTTCCCTTCTGGGGCGCTGTAGCTTTTTTCTTCACAAGCATCGCTAAAATCATAACACACGGTCTAAAAAAAAGGAATCCTTATAACATGGCTCTATCACACGATCTAAGATGAGAAAGAAAAATCAATAATTTCTAAATGGCCTGTAGCCTCTTGTTTATAAGTGTGGCGCGCTTCACACCCATAAACAAGACTCTACTGGACACGACTCGTAGACAAACCCTAGGACGAACTGCTCTGATATCACTTTTTTCATGACCCAACCAGAGTGCCATGACGGGCAACCGGAGCTAACCTACCAAGCACCTCTTGAAATACAACTCATAATCATATCTAGGTGGACCACAAAGATAACCCATAAATATCATAATCTGCAAGGCATGAGTCCAAGAGATAAATGCACATCTATTCACTCACCATCAACTATGCCCATATATACAAGCCGACAAGGCTGCCAAAAATGATATACAAAAATATGAACCGATGACGTTATAGAATATCTAACTATATACATCTGTCTATGAGCCTTTACATAGAGTGCTTAACATCATAAAGACGGGACAGGACCCCGCCATGCCCATATATGTACACAAAAGAATAATACCAGCTGAACCGCAGCTCCGAAACAAATGGAGCGCTCCTGTATAATTGCTTATGAAGCAGCCTAGGGGTCTAGTTCGTCTCCCTATCTACCTGCGAGCATGAATGCATCGTCCACAAAAAAATGACGTCAGAACGAATAATGTACCGAGTATGTAAGGTATGAGTAACCAAATAAGGAAAGTATGAAGACAACATAAGATAAAGAGATCAATCTGTACCTCTGAATGCCTCTTAAGGCAGATTTCATGTATGCTTAGCTTTTTTTTTTAAAAAAAAAAAAACATTATCACATATAAATAAATATAGTATCCTGCCCGGCCATTTAGGCTCGGTGTTATCATCATGTCATCATCATCCAACGTCCGGGGCATCCCGCGTCCAGGGTAACATCATTATCTGCCCACTGCAGTGGTGTGCACATCTACGTGCCTGCCCGGCCGACTATATCGCGGCGCGGTGTGAGAAAATACATACGTACATATAAAGCATGCATGAGAACTCAAATGAAAGTTATAACTCTTATCGGAGTGACGTAAGGTCGGTAAACCTCCAATTGCTATTATGGAATCTTCATCTTCGCTATATCTCACCTTGAAGGAACAATCACCATAAGATGAGATTAACAACAATGAACAAGATCAATAATCATAGAACAAAGTTTAATAATATCATAGAAACATTAAGAACTATAAGCTTTAGTATTTCTAGAAATGGAGTCATCATGGAGGACATTTGCATATATGTTCATATCGAAGTGATCATGCCATAAGAAAAAAGGATTAGCCTTAAAATACCTTTTCGTCTCCTTAACTACTTAAATTTTTTCCTCCCAAGCTCACAAATATACATTCAAGAGGATTTATACTAGACTTAAGTTTTGAAAACACTCTTAAGTTCAAACTAGAGTAATTAGCGAGCTAGTAGAATTTAGGCAGCACTTCCCCTATTTTGTCTATTTCCACCAAATACCAAATCAACCCCCAAAAACAATAACAACATAAACAATACCATAATTGAGATATTTCATTCAAATTAAACTTAATTCAATCCAAAATCCCCTTTCAAAATCAACCCATAGTCATCCACTTCAACTTGATACTTTGTGACCTCTCTACTATGATTCCTTTCCCCTTCAAACTTGCCAAAGCTTTAAGTAAACTCAAATCATATAAATAAGATGAAGAACATACCTTATAATAGAATAACTTCACCTCACTCAACTCTTCCAATACCAAGTTCATCACAACATTGAGTAAAGGCAAGAATAATCATCTTCCATAGATTATCTTGGGGTTTTAATGTTTGATCTTATCTTTTGATGGTGTGGAAGGTTTTGAAATGTTATAGAACCTTCATGAACACTTTAATAATATGTGGAGAAAAGTGTGGAAAGTGAGTATAGGAAATGGGACCTTTTAGAACTTAAAAAGGCTCTTGAACCACCCCACCGCCCCAACTTGCTGTGGAGATGCGGGCTGCCCAACAAGCTCGCAACTCGCGGCCGCATCTCTCCACAAAGACCTTGGGGTGGTGGCAAGGAGGTCTGCTAAAAAGGAAAGCTTCATGTCGCCATCGCTTAGCAACCTATTTCCGTGGCCGCAAACTGCCCACAAACTCCAAATTTTCGCGAAAATATGTTCTTCTCGATTCGTTTGACCTCCAATCCTTATAATAGCTTCTTGACACTTATGCAAACTTTCATTAACCATATAAGGAGACCTGTAACTCCCTCTCAAGATAATGCTAAACAATGTATAGTACAAATGATCTGACATCTTAACATGACACCAATTCTAACCTTCAACGAACTTACTTCTGCGGATTCATTTAACTCCGAAACCTTAAGGTACATACTTAATATTATTAGATATCCTTCTTAACCTCGTAAGGGCTTTATGTCCACTTTGATCTTACGTTAGTTTACTTATAATGCAAACGACGCGAAATTTTTCAAGGTGTAACACAAAGACCCTGGGTAAGTTTGATTCGATTTGGGTAATAGTTGATCGGTTGACTAAGTCCGCTCATTTCATTCCAGTTCAGATTTCTTACACCGCAGAGAAGTTATCCAAGTTGTACATTCGTGATATTATAAGATTTCATGAGGTTCCTATTTCTATCATAGCTGATTGGGGAACTATCTTCACTTCCCATTTCTGGAGAGCTTTTCATGAGAAGTTGGGTACCCAATTGGATCTTAGTACAGTTTTCCAACCCCCAGACCGATAGGCGGTCCGAGCAGACCATTTAGGTGCTCGAAGATATATTGAGAGCTTGCGTTATAGACTTTAGTGGTCATTAAGATCAGTTCTTGACATTGGCAGAGTTTCTATATAACAATAGTTATCACTCGAGTATCGATATGGCGCCTTTTGAGGCTTTGTATGGTAGGAGATGTAGATCTCTGGTTGGCTAGTTTGATGCATTTAAGGTTCAACCTTGGGGTGCAGATCTTTGAGAGAGTCTCTTGAGAAGGTGAGGGTCATTCAAGCCAAGCTTTTTGGTAGCCCGTAGTCGACAGAAGATTTACGCGGACCGGAAGGTCCAAGATTTAGAGTCTGCTATCGGCGGATCGTGTTCTATTGAAGATTTCACCCATGAAAGGTGTTATGAGGTTTACGAAGAGAGGTAAGTTAAGTCCGAGGTATATTGGGCCATTTGAGATTCTTAACCGTGTGGGCGATGTTGCTTAAGAGTTAGCCTTGCCACAAGGCTTGGCAAGAGTTCATCCAGTTTTTCATGTGTCTATGCTGAAGAAGTACCATGCCGATGGTACTTATATTTTTCTTTGGTACTTGATATTGCTTGATGAGAATTTGACCTATGCGGAGGAGCCTATTGCGATTTTGGATAGGCAGGTTCGAAAGTTGAGGTCTAAGAAGATTGCTTCAGTGAAGGTGCAATACAAGCATCGTCCTATTGAGGAGGCCACTTGGGAGACTGAGTCCGATATATGTAGCAGATATCCTCTGTTGTTCACTGATTCAGGTACTTCTCCTCCCCCTTCCCTTTATCGCTTGAGGACGAGCGATGGTTTAATTGGTATCTGATGTAACGACCCGCTTGGTCGTTATAGTCTTTCTGGCACTTTTTGACCTTTTCCAAAGCTTGTTAGGTCACTAGACCGTGACCGCTCGACACGCTTCCCGAGGTGTTTGATTTGATTTTGGGTGTCTTTTGGAAAATTGGGCTTTAAGCGAAAAAGAGTTGACTCAAAGTTGACTTTTGTAAACGGACCTTTTTCGAAAATTCGTCGATTCCAAGAGGTTCAGATGCTCATTTAGAACTTATATGCATATCTGGTTAGGTTCCCAATGCACTCGGGTGCATTTTTGGACTTGGGTTGGAAAGTTGGAATTAAGGTATCGAGGTTTGACTCGGTCAACGAGACCTCCGTTGGGAATTTTGAGGCCACGAGTGCGTTCGTAGAGTATTCTTATGTATGTTTGTGTATGTGGTATGTGAGTAGATGGCCTCGGGTGATAGTCCGAATTTCGGATTGGGATTGTGATTATTTTGGGAAAAACTGCTCCGGTGCCCGCCATAAGAACACTAAGTACCGTTAGCCGGCACCGCCATAGCGGTGGGATGGGCCACCATAGCGGCCAAGTGATATTGTGGATCAACCATCACGGCAGTCTGAGTGACCGTCGAGGCGGGACCGCTACAGCGGTTCCGCTGTCGTAGAAGCGATATCGGACTGATTAATTCATTAACTGAGCATTAAAAGCCGTAAGTCCCCCATTCCTTATTATTTTGACTTTAGAGTTCTTGGGAGCTTTTCAAGGATATTCTTGGTGGTAAGTTCTTTTAATTCCTTTACTATTCCATTATCCTTAATCACCTTAGAATCCCTTTATCTTGATAGTTCATTAGGTGTTTGAAGATTAAGAGAGGGCTCCATGAGTTCTTCTTTTTAGGCTTCTAAACCATGATTTGTTGGTTGGGTTAACTCTATTAAGCATGGAATTAATGACTAGAACCTATAATAGCATGAATTCTTCCTAATTAGTGGCTGATTTATGGAATTAGAAGTTAGGGTTTATACCCAAATTTAGGGGTTTTGCCTAGAGTTCGAATTTGAGTAAAATTTTGGTTATTCTAGCTTGATATTGATGGGAATTGATCACCTAGAGCTTTAATTTCATATTAGAACCTTTAGATTCCTAATTCCACCCTTCTAATCTATAAACCCATTTCATAGGTTCAGATTTGGGTCTTGGAATAGAAGTAAGGTTTGATCGATTTTCTTCTTGATTCTAATTCCTTGATTCGTATGTGCTTAGACTTTCTTTATCTCGAGGCTCAAAGGAAAGGAAAGGCTAAGGTATGATTGTGGAGACCTTGTTGTTCGGCCTTCCAGGTAGGTTACGGTTTACCCTATGGTGAGACTTCGTTTAGCGAAGTACATATTTAGACGATATTGTCGGAGAACGTATGTAAACCTTCGGGTATCAAGTTGGGTTGGATATTATCTTAGGTTGAGCCCTATTGTGTGATTGGGGTTAGCCACCCCGTTGTGTTTTGACTTATCTTGTTCTATTGTTGATCGCTTGATGCCACGTGGAGATAGTAGATATTGGAGACTATTGATAAATCTTTATTATGATATTATATTATCTCACTTGTTGTCGTTGAGACGAGGATAGTGATTCTATTATGGCTTATTGTGTAGCCTTTTCATGATATTGTTAGTGTGCCCATGTGTGCTACTTTGATATTGATTTGATTATTGACATTGAACTCATACATTGCACGCATTCTCATCCTTCATAATATACTATTGATACATTGATGATACTTGAGGAAATACTGTTACGAGCTAGGCTTAGTTGGATGAGAGAGATGTGAGGACCGATGTCCGATGGTTATCCCGGAATCGAGGATGAGTGGTAGCGATTGCTAAGGTTGTTGTCGGCATCGTGAGGTAGCGATTGCCGAGGTTGTTGCAGGAATCATGAGGTACATGGACTTCACGGATCCCCCATGGGTTGTCTTTGCCGAGATGTGATGTTCCATCATCAGAGGACATGTGTATGGTGCATATGCATTGAATTCACATTCCATACATTACTGCATTGCATTGTACTATAGCTTCTATTGTGATATTCTTGTGATATACAGATTTGGATTGATATATTGAGACTTGGCACATTTAGTTTAGATGCTATAACATAGGTGGTGACGTGTACTTGGTTACTGGCTCGTGATTGACTTATACCTTGTTGATTTACCTGTTTATCTTATGTTATTGCCTTGATATATGTTAGCTAATCTTAGTCGGCATATGATACCTACCAGTACTTGTTGTTTGTACTGACCTGCACTTGCTACATTTTTTTATGAATGCAAAGTTCCAAGTGGGTTCGACCTTTACACCTCGTGGCTGATAGCTCTTCGAGGATCTGCTGATTCTAGTCTTCAGGATGAGCAGGGGAACGTTCGCTACCCGAAGATTCCTCTATCTATTATGTCTTTATTTCCATTCTAAGACATACTTTTGAGACTATTGATGTATTTTTATTACTCTCAGACTTGTAGTATCTAGTTAGAAGCGCTTGTATGGTTAGACCAGACTCTGGGTGGATTTGATGTATTTCCTTAGTTCCGCATGTTTTTATATCATTATTGTCAGAGTTACGTATTTCTATCTCTTCCACTTATTTGTTTATTATTTCATGTTTTTGATATTTTTGGGATAAGAGTTCGCCTACCGAGGTGGGAAAGGTAGGTGCCCGCACGACTTAGTGAAATTGGATCGTGACAAAGATTTTTCTTCTATGTAATATTCTCATTACCTATTTCATGAATACTTTGTAATCTTAAGTTTCTATTTATAAAAGTTCACGAAATATCAAGTAACCTTAAATAGTAATTTGCTGCCCTTTAATCTCTTTATGATAATGTAAATTTTTTGTTAAAGTTAAACTCATTTGGTTATTAATGACTTGATAACCTCAATGATTCGAAAAGTTTTTTAACAAACGCTTCTGAATCATGCATATTAAAAGAAGAGCTTTTTATCTATATATGGTGATTTTATTTTCTTTACTTGTTACTACAATAGTTTTCCAAAAAATAAAAAGATCTGAGAATTGCAAAGTGAAAAAGAAAGTGCTTAAGCAAGTAGTAACGTATAAAACATAGTTGTATGAAAATTAAATTCAGATATCAAAGTATCCACTTTCTCTATGAAAACTCTAATTTTTTCCTCGTTTTTTATTCCTTATATATTGTTGCTGCAAATTCCTTCTTTTTTTTTTTTGTTTTTTTTTTTTTTTGTTGTTGTTGTTTAATTTTCCACATTTGCAAGTTAAATTTGCAGTAATTTGTTTCTTTACGTAACTACCATGTAAAGTTGAAATGATATAGTGAAGATTTGAACTTTAGTAATTTGTTTCATTACGTAAATAATATGTAAAGTTGAAATGATATAATGAAGATTTGGACTTTAATTTTTATTTTGAATTAAAAGAAGACTTTGTCACTGTTGAATATGGTTTACTCCTGAAATGTCCATTTATTGTTATTAATGTTTGAGGGTTTCATATGTTTGAGAGAGGGTATTAATCTACTTAAGAGAATTCAATAGGATTTTGCTTTAATTTATTTGGACAAAAATGAACAATTGGCTAAAGAATTAAGTGGACCATGTCATGTTTTCAAATCAGGATATTTTAGGTAAAATATTTACTGTTGGATCTGATTGCGTTTATTGTCCGTGTAATAATATATTGAAATCATTTCGTTGCCTAATTTCACTTATTTTTCGAAGAAAAGCTGATGAGCGAATTATTTCAAGTTTATTCATGGGTCTGATGGGTAACATTCAAGGGTAAAAAACATAATTGTGCAGCTTTTTAAAAATAGTTACAATTCCTTAGCAGAGTTATTTAATTTACATGTATGTCAATGAATTTCATAAGAGATTCTTAAACCCTATATCCTCGTCACTAAAGCCAGCGAAAAGTTAGGCACCTCAAAAATATCTCAACAGCATTGTTCCTAATTTCATGCACAATAGATTTATCTTTATCTCGTTTCTAAATAATTCTGATCATTAACATAAAATGATTATTTTATATATAATGGTAATTTTACTTTATTTCAACCTTCTCTCTTTAATTATACATATGTTTTCCGTCTTTCTACTAATAAAATTATTATTATTAATATTATACTCATATTATTGGTATAATTAGTAATATACATTATTAGAATTATACTCATATTATTATTAGTATAATTAGTAACCTATATTATTATACCTATAATATTCTTTGGTATAATTAATGATACACATATTATAATCATAATATTATTGGTATAATTAGTAATGTACAATATTATGATAATACTCATAATATTCTTTGGTATAATTAATGATACACATATTATAATTATAATATTATTGGTATAATTAGTAATGTACAATATTATGATAATACTCATAATATTACTGGTATAATTAGTATACATTATTATATTCATAATATTAATGGTATAATTAGTAATATACATTATTATAATTATACTCATTATTACACTTATAATAATATTACTGGTATAATTATTAGAATACAGTACTATATTCATAATATTGCTGGTATATCAGTAATATATATTATATCTGTATACAACAAAATTTATAGGCTAATAGCATATAAAGTAAGAATAAATGACGATTATACGGTATAAACCATGTATAATCAATAATGTTATACAATCAAGTATCAGAAAAAGATCAATTAAAGTCAAAACTTTTGCTAAGAAAAAAACTTTAATTTCAAAAATAACAAAATCACAAATCAAGTGTTACAGTAAACTAAAATAGATGAAAGATAAATTAAAATATATTTAAGTGTTAGCCCTAGCCCAAACAAAGGACTAATTGAAACCCAAATTAGACATCATCACCTTATAATTAAATACACATCTTCTTTAGAAAATTTTAGCATGAGAATTGGAAAGTCTTTCTTCCCTTTCTATGGTGTCTTTGGAGCTAGAGAATTATGTGAGTGTACTGGTTGAAAAAGAGAGAGAACTGAGAAGTTGGGAGTGTATTGATTGTAGAAAAGAGAGAAGTGAAGAAACCGAGTATGTATCAATTACGGAAGATATAGAAATGATAATAGAGAAACTAAAATTGAATCCCTATTTTAATGGGATTGTTAATTATATGCATATTTTTTGGATATATCATAAATGTAATAAAGCCTGCTCTTTTTGAAGAATTTTGAAAGTTATGCTATTTGTGTGCTTAAATCTAAAACCGTGACCCATGGTGTAATGATATATTGGGCCGAGACTATGTTTAAGGCCAAATTAATTAATCATAAGTGAGAAGAGCGAGATGGGTTACGGATTGAATTCAAAACCCGTTGTCAAAGAGAGAAAAATTACTCAAAAAAGGGTGGGTTTTAAATCCAAAAATTTCTAGGTTAGTAAATAAATTTAAGTAATTTTAACGATGAAGTCGAAAGCGCTGCTACCGATGAATTGTTTAAAATAAAATTCAACTACCATGTTCAAAGCCGAATTAGTTGGGATGACTAGACTTTAAGTACGTTAGATGCTTATTTAGACCCGGGAAGTGGGAACGGTTCATAAAGGCCTCAAAAGGCATGAGATACAAATTAAAATCGTGTTAAGGCTGGAAAGCGCTGCTACCAGTACATCACACACTAACAAAAATGAGACAATTTTTTTTAATAATTCCAAAACAATAAAGAGCCGAAATAAGCATCTTAAGCTCGTAAGCATAATGTATGCTACAAAATAATTAAGCCGAATATAAGTTGATAAAGCGACCGTGCTAGAACCGGGGACTTGAGGGGTGTCTCACACCTTCCCCTTGGTCAATAGAATTCCTTATCGCATTTTTGTTTTCGCAGACCAATAAAAATAGAGTCATTTCCTTTTGATTATGGATTCATAAAGTGACTTGGAACACCAACACTCAATTCCAAATGGCGACTCTGAATAAATAAATAATCCCTTCTCAAAACGTCACTTTAATTGGAAAAACCATTTTTAATAAATATAAACTAATTTATTTATTTAGGTGAAAAAAAGGGGTGTGACAACACCTATTTTCACATAACCTAGTAATTACTTGATTAAATAAATAAGTCAAATTGTGTAATTACATCCAATTCCAATTACCTGGATGGCTTTTCAAACAGGCCCTAAAAGAAATTCAGAAAGTCGGTCCAATGTATAACTAAACACTGTGCCAAAAAGAATTGAAAAGAAAAATATTTTATGGATAAGTGGCTAAAGTTGTCTTCGTGAGGTTTCTAGTCCCGGTATAAAATTTAGGATTGTGTTTATCCAATACTTGGGCTAATACCGCTTTTAAAATTCTATAACTATAAGGGGTCGTTTGGTACATGGTGTATGCTGGGATATTCCCGCAATATTTTTGGCATTAATTTTGTACCAGGTTTGGTAGAATGTATAAGCTTATTCCGGGATAATTTAATCCGCGTACCAAACGACCCCTAAGGTATTACTTATAGGTATTACTTATCTCACATCCAATGGGATAATAACCAGAATTAGTTATATATAATTGGATAAAATGATTAAAATAACAATATTATCCCCCTCGGTAGCTTTTATTATTGTCAAGATTGAATTATTCAAAGTTAAAATTGAAAAATAAAAATTTATTCAAGTTTATTCGACTTTAAACCAAACATTTGTCTTGGATTATCCGTATACATAAATTTTGTTTTGAATACGATAAACCAAACAAAACATCTAGGACTAAATCCCAACATTTATAATTTCTATACAACTTTGTATGCGAACCAAACAACTTTTTAGAGTTGGACATGTCAAGGCGGAAAATTGGGCAGAGTTGGGAAGAAGAAGGTGATTCCACCTTCTGGCACTGTCCATAAAGTTGGATTTCAAAGTTTGAGCTACTACAAAAGAAGAAAAAGAAAAAAGAAGCTACTCGCACTAAAAAGGGATTTTAGCCTCCTACACAAAATATAATGGGATCATTTTTTGTCAATAATTGGCACTACAATTGCACAGAACACTGTTTAGGAAACTGGCCTTATAATGTAGTAGGACTTAGGAGTAGTATATTTTGTTTCCTTCCACGAGATATATTGAGACGCAACAATATTTTAGTTGCCTAGACCTGAAAGCAAGTGATAAATCAATACTGAAAAGGTTTCTTTTAAAGTGTAAATTTTGCATAGTACTTTTTTTTTAATTCATCCTAGAAAATATGTCACTTTTCTATATTATTTTTTGAAACAATATAACTTTAAAACTTTGATTTATCCTTAATGATATTATTTGCCATCACACGTATGTCTACCAAAAATTCTCCCTTTCTTAAACTTTGCGTTCACTCAGACATAATCACATAAATCGAGACTGAAAAAATAATATTTTACTACATCATAGATACAAAATGATGCAAAAAGTAACTTGAACTAAATATAAGCTTGAACTTCAGATGTTTTAATAGAAGGATCAATTCGCGCACAAGTCACAGTGGCAGATTCATTAACGAGTAGAGTAACTATTGAACATATATAATACCCACAGATTTCACAGTTTAATTTTATGTAGTTTGAATGTGCAATTCATCGGAAAACAATTTTTCCTCTTTTTCATCCAAACACACGCAATGTCAAAAAGTTCTCGAAGAAAACTTGGAAGGATTCTTCAAAAGTTTTCACTTTTCCTATTATTCCTTTTCTGCAGGAAAAAAAAAAAAAGAAAAAAAAAAGAATTAGGTTCAAAGCTTGCACAGTAGAGAGTTACAGGGTGAACTAAGACCCCGTTTGGATAGCTTATGGCTTTTGATTTATAAGCCAAAAGTCAAGTTAGAAATTCTAGGTTATGACTTTTGACTTATTTTTGTCTTTTTGGCTTAAAAATAAATGCTTAAAAATATATTTCTATTTTACTCAAACAGTATAAAAGTATTTAAAAGTTATTTTGGTTTAAAAACACCTAAAATAAACCAATCCAAGCAGGCTCTAAAGCCTAGCGGGAAAAGTCGCAACATCTACCTAGATAAATTGACAGAGTTGGTCAGCAGAATGCAACAAATCTAGGACCAAGATTTTGAGTTCAGCTAAATTTAGTATTTTAGACTTAAATTCTATATAGTATATAATTACATACTAATTGTACTCACTGAATTGGAAGTCGTCTTAAGTTCAAAACAGAACAGAATTAAGCAGACTAGGCTCAGAGCTTGAGGATGATTCAAGCGACGCAGCTATCAAGTCTCTGTTAAATGTCTCTATTAACATAATTCACTTCCCTTTTTACGTGATTTTACAGACAAATGTGCAAAGGTCCAAGAAAGGAGAAAGAGCACAAATAGAGACAAATCAAATATCCATATTTAATTTTCAAAAAAGACGAAAACGCCAATCCGACTGACTGATCTGTGCCACTTCTCTATTTACCAGTTCCCTTCTTGCACTTCGATTTATTAGTAGGCGTTTGGCCACAAAAAACAAATATTTTCACTTTATTTGAAGTTTCTGAAGTTGGAGTTGAAGATGACGTTGTGTTTGGTTATAGATTTTGCCAATAATATTTGATTGTTTGAATGCACTTTTCCTAACAAATATGAAATATGATTTATACTCTTAATTTATTCGTGAATATTATTTGCTGCTACACTCAATGGTTAAATAAAAGTACAATAGCAGAGTCCTACTAAGGGAAGGAGTGTTCAAAGGCTTATCAGATAATGAATAGGATCAGATTTGAAAGCATACGGTTACGTACTCCTCCGTTCCAAAAAAATTATCTTACTTTCTTTATTAGTGTAACGACCCAATCAGAGGGCCATGACGAGCACCCGGAGCTAATACACCGAGCATCTCTAAACATACATCTCATAAACATTTCTGGGTGGACCATAAAGATAGCTCCTGGATATCATGATCTGTAAGGACATATATCACAATATAACGACACACCTCTATATAATCTTCATGTATGTCCGTCATCACCCGGTACCGACAAGGCTACTAAAATGTTATACAATGATATGAATCGATAGGCTTATGAAACGTCTAACTATACACACATGTCTACGAGCCTCTACATAGAATACAAGTGACCATAAGGACCAATACTAATAGACTGCAGCTCCGAAGTAAGTGGAGTGCTCTTGAGAATCCACTGATAAATCACCTACGGGTCAGATCCGTGTACCTATCTACCCGCGGGCATGAACGTAGCATCCACAAGAAAGGACGTCAGTACGAACAATGTACTGAGTATGTAAGGCATGAATAACAACATAATAAGAAATATAGAACATAACATGAGATAAGGATAACCTGTATGCTTGATTGCCTCTTGGCGGAATATTGTCTTTTAGTCTTTTCATAAAAAACCTTTCTCATACTTGTATAACATAATAGTGTCGCGGAACGTGCGGCCCGATCCATAAATATTATATATATTGCGGAACGTGCGACCCCGATCCATACCCATATATCCCCGCGTCGGGACGATATCATGAAATACTAATCGATCGTGTGGCTATGCGTATATAACGCCTCGCCCTTTTCCCATATCCCCTATATACATATATATATATATATATATATATATATATATATATATATAATGCATGGGAGCCCAAATAAAAGTTACCACTTTATCGGAGTGACGTAAGGTCGGTAACCTCCGATTTATATTATGGAACAATCATCATCGCTATATCTCACCTTGAAGGAACAATAATTGTAAGGTGAGATCAACAACAATGAATAAAATCAAGGAAATCATGAAATAAGCTCAACAACCTCATCATAGCATTTAAAATCATAAACTTTGAAACTTCTAGAAACGGAATCATCATCATTTTCATCATGAAAACATAATCATCTTTAGCGTCATAAGAAACTTTAAGAATCATGAATCTTTAGCTTTTGGAAATAAGGACATTATGGAAGACATGTATGGATTCACAAGGAAGAAGTCATCATTGTCATCATGGTCCTCATAGAAAACATCTTGTCTTTAATATCATAAAAACCTTGAGAATCATGAACTTCTAGCTTTTTGGGAACAAGGATGTTATGGAAGACATATATGGAATCGTAACGTAGGAGTCATGCCTTTAGAAAGAAAGGGACTAGCCTTACATACCTTTTTGGTCGCCTTAACTTTAACTATTTAACGCTTATCCTCCCAAGCTCGTAAATCTACATTCAAGAGAATTCATATTATCGTTAGGCTTATCGTCATATGCTTGTCTTAAGCCCTTAAATTAATTCCTTTTAAAGTCTGCCGAAATTCGAGCAGCATCTCCCCTGTTTATATCCCTAACCCAAAATCACAATACCAACAAACAACAACAATAGTAATACTAATATCAACAACATCATCATCAATACCAAAATATTCCATAAAACATCCCACACGATGTTTATCAACATACAATAATAATATACACTTCCTTTCTTCCCAATCAAGGAGCATAATCTCATCCACACACCAACAACATTAGATACCATCTATATACATGGAAATCAGCCCAGCCACATGGCCACAACATGCTCAAAACAGTCCATAAACTCAACAACTACAACACAACACTTTATGACCTTTCCTCCATAACTACTTTCACTTTTAAGACTTGCTAAACCTTCAAATCAACTCAACATAAGAGATAGGATGAAGAACATATAGGATGAAGAACATACCTTGTACTTGAAGAACTTTAGCCACACCAACTTTCTTCAAGACCAAACTACTTTAACACTAGTAGAAAGCAAGAACAATGCTTCATGGACTAGTTTGGTGTAATCTTGTTAAATTCTTGATTTAATGGGCTATAAATGTTTAGGGGATGTGTTAGGAAGTTTCTAGGACTCATAGGAATGTAAATTGATGAAAAAATAGGTTGATGGGGTTTTTATACCCCTCATAGGTCGGTTCCACCGACTTTCCCAAGTGGGACCCGCGGAAGCCATTTGGCAGCTTGGATGGGTTATCTTAAAATGGCCATAACTCCTTACTCCGATGTCGTTTTGACGAGCGGTTTGTTGCTTGAAAACTAGACTCGACGAACTTCATTTTAGGATTTTGAAACACCTTAAAACTCTTAATATACCTGGAGATATACCCCTCCAAAGTTGACCCAAAATTCTGTCAACTTTTTTTCAAATTTTCGACAAACTTATTTTCTTCGATTTGCTTGGTCATAGAATCTTCTGAAACTCTCCATACATGATATTTATCATTAATCATACTTGATAATAGTCATGTCCTTTGGTTCCAAGGAAGACTTACGAGATCGTAATTCATCCTTTACTTCATTTTTACGTACTTCCCATGGCTTGTACATTCCAAAACTTCGTGGGACATCTCCAACACTCCATTAATACGGTGAAGTACGTGGCATGCTCATGCTCTAAAAGTGCGAGGTGTAACAATTAGTGTGTTTCAAAAATATTGACACAACTATATATTTAGAAACAATTTAACTTTATAGATGATTTACAGCCACACAAATATTTAAAGCTTATTTTTTACCGCACATTTCAAAAGTCTTTCTTTATTTCTTAAATTCCATGTCAAAGCAAATTAATACAATTTTTTTGGGATGGAGGGAGCATTATTTATCCTTCTTCGCGCAGTTATCCCAACATCATGACGCGGTGACCGAGAATCAACCACAGCAAGCTTGTCGCGAAGGAAAAAGAAGCGTCTATAAACTCTTTGTTTATGTATCCGCGACCTGATCTAGTGAACTGATATAACCAACTTCAAGATCCTTTGACACAACTTTTTCTTAGACAGAGTGAAAATTCAACTCAATGTGCTTCATATGAGCATGGAAAACTGAATTAGCAACAAGATATGTAGCAGATAAATTATCACACCACAACTTTGGAACAGCAGGAAGAGGTATATGTAATTAATGGAGGAGGTGTTGAATCCAATTAATTTCAAAGGTAGCTGTTGAACAAACCCCTGCATCGCATTTAGTACTTGAACGAGCAACCACTCGTTGTTTATTTAACCACCAAGAAATCAAATTTGGACCAAGAAAATGCAGATCAGTATGCCAGACCTCCTATCCAAACAACCAAAACTTCAATTCCGGCATCGGAAAAACCATTGAGCGCTTCAAGATCACTGTTATAGAGATGCAACCCACGTACGAGTCATAAGACTTTTCAAATACAAGAAACACGTTTCATAGCCTGAAAATGAGCAAGAGTGGGGGTTGCATAAACTGGCATAATTTATTGACACAAAAGGACACATCCAGACGAGTAATAGAAAGGTATTGAAGTGCTCTTGCTAGGCTGCAATACAGAACTAGATCAGAGAAAGGCTCACTACTAGTTTTAGATAGCTGTAAACCACCTACCATAGGTGATGATATAGGCTTTTCCCCGTCCATGTTAGCATAACGAAGAAGATCATGAATATACTTAAACTGAGAGAAAACCAAACCTGAGCCTGTGTAATTAACTTCTGCTCCCAAAAAACAATGAAGTTTGCGCAAGTCCTTTAATGCAAAACAAGAGGAAAGTTTTTGTACCAGATCATTGATAAAATCTTCATAATTGCTTGTAATGAGAAAGTCATCAACATAGACCAAATTACAGTGAAAATGCCACAAGAATTATAAATAAACAGCGAAGTATCCAACTTGGAGGAAATGAAACCAACATCCAACAAGGCAGTTCGTAATTTATTGAACCAAGACTGAGGAGCTTGCTTGAGACCATATAGAGCTTTATGAAGGCAGCAAACATGCTCAGGTTCTTAGGATCAACAAAACCCGATGGTTAAGTCATGAAAACCTCTTCTTGTAACTCACCATGTAGGAATGCATTTTTAAAGTCAAGTTGACGTAAAGACCACCCTTTGGACAAAGCTAGAGTTAACACCACCTTTATAGTCATAGGCTTCACCACTAGACTAAAGGTGTCATGATAATCAATCCCACTTTGTTGATTAAATCCCTTCGCAACTAAATGAGCCGCATTACCTCTCAATGGAACCATCTGAATTGAGTTTAAGTTTTAAAACCCATTTACTGCGAACAAGTAAAGCAAGTCAGCTGAGAAGGAAGAGTGGAATTAGTTAACGGATATTTGGTAGATAAATTTGCATCAGGCTGAAAATTCCTAGCTTTATAGTGGGTAATCATATGATGGGGAACAAAATTGGAGGAAGTGGTACGTTTAGGCTGAGAAGATGGATTTGAAACACAAGAGGGGGGGGGTGTGAATTGTAACTCTTTTTAAATTAAGTTAGTCGACTGTCTGGATAGTTAGTCGACTTCCCTGCAAAGACTCAAACACTGGTTAGCAGACAGATAATAGTAAATAGTAGAGAACAGAAAGTAATGAGACACGGAGATTTTATACTGGTTCGGATCACCGGTGTGGTGCCTAATCCACCCCTCGGGTTACGCCGCTTCTCAGAGCCTTGATAGTAACTTCTGATTATGCTTAGTTGGTTCATTTTGAACCGTAGTTCCTATTTTGGACAGTTTTCCAATTGTCCTTTAGTGACAGCCTCTACCTGTATAGCTATCTATTCTCTCTTTTCTTTTTCTAATACTCATAGACTTTTACAAGCTATGATGCTTTTTACAAGATGAAGAATGAATAGATGTTTTTGCTTAAGTGAAGTTGTAGTAGTCTTTGGCTTGTGATGTCTCTCTTTATAGCTGGCTTCACGTCTGGAGATTTTGGCAATGAATCAATCTTTCCTAGGATTGATCTTGATCTGGCTAGCTCTAAGGTAACCCAAGGGAATTTATCCTCAATCAGGGATTTGAGTGATTTCCTGATTGATCTTCGGATCTTCTTTATCAATCTTCTTTCCTTTGGGTCTGCGATATAAATCTGCTCTGCTGGTCTTCTTTCCTTTGTAACAATTATGTGATTCTTACTGGTCTTCTTTTCTTTGCGTCCGAGATATGAATCTGCTCTGCTGGTCTTCTTTCCTTTGTGATAGTGATGTAATTTGCCGTGAAATCCTGCTGACCTTCTTTCCTTAGCGACGAGATAAATCTTCCTTTGTTAACCTTCAGATCCTATATAGTATTGTCCAGCTGATTTTACTTCTTTCCATATACGTCTTCTTGATTGGCTAGATTAGATCTTGACCCACCTATACTTCTTCTCTGATTGATGTCTTGGAATATATTTTCCTTTTCTATTATCTTGATTTGTATGGCTGAGTTAGTCCTTCACAGCTTTCGTTTTCCTTTTTGGTTCCTGCATAATACAATGTCGTCATTAAAACAGTTACTTGCTTTTAACCTACAGGGCTAACAATCTCCCCTTTTTTTATGATAGCAACCAAAAAGGAGTGTGACATTTTACTTCCCTGTGTTTTGACTTGATGCTCCCCCTAAATTTAGTCCATCTATCTATCATGCTCCCCCTGAGCTCTTTCTCCCCCTTTGACATCATAAAAAAGAAGAGAGAAAAAAAAACAGGCGCAATAACAGGCACAACAGGCATACGAGCATAGTAAATACCAAGCAAGCACAAATATGCAGATAATACCTAAGCAACCTAAGTTAGCACATAGTTGTAGGGGACACAAACATCCCCAAGCAGATAGTCATCCAAAACATACAGTCTAGCTAAAAAAACATAGTCTTAAACATACATATAAACCATCAAGGGATTAAGAGCCCCTTTTCCAATAGTACTTCAGGGTATTGATAATGTTTGAAGAGAAGGTATTATAGGAGGTTTCAACGTTATGGGATAGGGTGGAATAGAAGTTCTAAACAGCAACAGCAACAGCGAGATCAATATTGGAAATAGTCGTTTCCTTGCTCAGGGAGTCGACTCGAGCAGTCAGCTTGTTCACAACTTTGACACCCTCCTTTTGTAGACCCTGCATGCTTACCCGCAGCTTTCCCACATCAGCGCTAACCTCTTTTGAAGAGCTCAAGACCTTCTTAAGAACCGCAAACACCTGCTGGAGGTGAGTATCCAAAGCAGCAACATTGTGCTTCATCTCTGCAATCTCTCGAAGCACCTCTGAAATATATGTTCGAGGAGTTGCTAGCTCAGTAGGATTCTCAACCTTTACCTTGGCAACTTCCTTATTTACCCAATCACCATTTAAGAACACATACCACATACTTGCAAAGGCCCGATGATCATAGGATTCAGTGACCACAAAAGGACGAAAATCTATAAGATTAACAAACAAGTCCTTTAAAATGCGAGAAATGATCATACTATAAGGAAGTGGCGGAGCGAAAGGTGTCTAAGGCGCTCTTAAGCATATACTCCTTAAACCAAGTGGCCCGGTTGACTTTGTGTTTCTTGAGTAGACAATAAACAACATACACATCCCTTGTAGCGATGGAGCTAAGGGAGCCAACTCGAGGAAGCAGGATAGTTGCAGCAATATGAGCAAGAACACGGTTAATAAAGCATAAATTAGAGGATCTGAAATTAGAGATGTCAGAATCAGGTTTAGACATAAAAGCCCTAGCCTCTTCAAGAGTAACTTCAAAATTTTCTAGCCAAACAGTCCTCATATACTCAATTTTACCAGAAAACTGGACTCCAAAGACCTTTTCAAATAAGAAATCGTTGACAACAATCCTAGTTCCCATAACTAGGGTTTCCAATTCTCCACTAGCCTTAGAGACCCTAAGATTGGCATAGAATATTCTTATGGGTTCCTCAAAAACTTCTAGTTCAGAGAGTAAGCAAAACACAAAGAGGCAATTTTTGGGTTTTGAAAATAGCACTCATATCACGTAATGATGCTTCTCGAGTTGATCAAGATTGATGAGTCTACCAGTAGCAATACGCCACTTTTTGAAAAGATTAATTTTTTCTTTCTCAGCAGATCCCAAAAATAGTTGCATGTCCTCGGGTCCAAAATCGTCATCCTCCCCATTCTTGATTTTCTTTGAAGTATTTTCTTTGGATGGAAGAAGAGCACTTCTTTTCTTTTCAGCAAAGGTTCCGATGGTCTTATCATCGAAGTAGTCAGAGAGATTCACATAGTCATCAGGCCTTGTTAGGCTTTGCGTACGACCCGCTGGAGCGTCTACAACCAGAATTTTCTCCTCGACACTCGAACCATTTTGAGGGAAGAGGAAGGGTTAGAAGAGGGAGAGAAGGTTGAGGGTTTTTGGAGAATAATGACGGAGGAAGGGCAGTTATAGAGGAGAAGATGGAAAGGGTAAAGGTGTGTCGGAAGATGAAAAGAAGTGATTGAGGTGACGAAATGGTGTATTGGGAAAGGGTGTAATAATGATAGGAAGAGGAGGCTGGAAGTACAATTAATGAAAGACACACACGATAATTAAGGCAAGTAAATAAAATAACTATGGTACAAACAAAGAGATTCCTTAATTGTTTTTAAACTAAATAATTCCTAGACAATTTCTGAGGAAACAAAATCTTTCTTCAAGCAAGGGTTTTGTAAAAATATCAGCACGTTGATTTTCATAATCCACAAATTCTAATACAAAATCACCATTTTCTACATGATCTCTAATAAAATGATTCTTAATATCTATACGCTCTCTAGAATGATGAACAGTATATTTGGAAAGGCTAATTGTGCTAGTGTTATCACAAAAAATAGGCATAGAGTTATAAGATAATTCATAATCAACTGATGATCGGGTCATCATCCATTTTAGTTGTGTTCCACAACTTCCAAGACCAAATATTGACCTAAAGGAGTTGATAATACAAACGATGTTTGCTTTTTTATGCCAAGATATAATCGATTCTCCTTAATTTGACAAGTACCAATTCGTACTTTTTCTCGTACGTTTTGTCGCAAAGTCGCATTTGAATATCAATAAGATCAAAATTCGTAGAATATGGATACCATAGGCCAAAGTCTTGAGTTCCAATAAGATAGCGAATGATTCACTTTACTGCAGTGAGGTACGATTCCTTGGGAGTTGATTGGAATTTGGTAGCATTTGCATATTAATCGAACATTATATCTAGTATTTGGCGAAAGGTATAGTAAAAGATCTATCATAGCACGATAGGTTCTTTTATCGACATTCTTTCCTGGGCGTCGTTTTGGGCGTATTGAGGGACTGTGAGTTTTCTGCTTTACCTTTTCTGAGACCGAATTTCTTGATAAGTTCTTTGGTGTACTTAGTTTGTCTTACAAACGACCCATTAGTCAACTGCCTAATTTGAAGTCCTAGGAAGAATATAAGTTCACCCATCATAGTCATTTCAAATTCTCCTTTCATGAGATCAGCAAAATTCTTACATAAAAGACGGTCAGAGCTTCCAAAAATAATATCATCAACACAAATTTAAGCAATTAAAATGCAATTGAAAGATTTTTGTATAAACAGAGTGGTATCGATTTTCCCTATTCTGAAATTGTTATCTAACAAAAAAGAACTGAGTCTTTCATACCAGGCTTTTAGGGCCTGTTTGAGTCCGTAAAAGCCTTGGTTTGCTTAAAGACATGATTGGGACAGGAGGAATTTTCAAAACATGGTGGTTGTTTTACGAAAACTTCTTCTTTAATTAACCCATATAGGAAAGCACTCTTTACATCCATTTGGAACAATTTGAAATGTTTAAAGGATGCATATGCTAGTAGGTTGCGAATAGATTCTAACCTTGCAACGGGAGCAAAAGCTTCATCGTAATCGATACCTTCCTGTTGTGAATAGCCATAGGCTACAAGTCATGCTTTATTTTTTACCACTTGTCCAGATTCATTCAGCTTGTTCCTGAAGACCCATTTTGTCCCTATGATAGATACATTTTTGGGTCTGGGAACCAATTTTCATACCTAATTTCTTTCAAACTGATCAAGCTTTTCCTACACGGCAGTTATCCATGATTCGTCGTTTAAGGCTTCATCAACTTTCTTGGGCTCCAATTGTCATATAAGCGCGACTGCAGTCATCTGCTTGTGAGATGCTCTAATTTAAATTTTGGCTTTTGGATCTCCAAGGATAAAATCATTTGGAAAACTAGCTTCGCTTCTCCATTCTCGTAGGACGTTTATTTGTTAAGACTCAGAAGTAGTTTTGTTAACTTTTTCTTGAACAGGATTTCCTTCAGTTTCATGAGTTTGAGATATTTTAGGTGGTGGCACCTTAGTAGTCGACTCGATAGCATCATTAGTTGACTTGGTGCAGGAGTCTCTTCTCTTGTATCATCATTTACAACACT
>NC_081343.1:30651457-30712359 GCF_029784015.1 Lycium ferocissimum | reverse complement strand
CCCTACCATTTCTGTTTGGAGGCCAAAAAAAAATTTCATGGAAATATTAAAGGGGGTTTTGGAAAAAAAAGGGTACAAGCCAGGGGTGGGTAAAGTTTTTTCCCGGCTTACAACCCAAACACCTAGCAAAATTTTTTTTTCAATCTCTTACATCTTGGGCCCAAAAAGAAATGTTCACTAAGAATAGCAAGGGTTTTTGAAAAAAACACCCACCAACCCCCATGCAGCCTCTTTTCAAATTTTTTTTCCATCTCTTATCATCTTAGGCTAAAAGAAATGTTCACTAAGAATAGCTAAGGTTTTTGACACTCCAAAATGACCCATCAAGCCTCCATTGTGAGCCTCTTTGACCAATAACTCTCTCCATGAAGACATAGGTACGCAAAATTTTCCCTTCCTAAACAAATAGCCCTCCTTCAACTCAAACCTAGGAGTTCTAGCTTCATTACTCTCCTTAACAGCTTTCAAACACCTACTCAAGCTTACTTGACACTCTCCAAAGACTTTCCCAAAATCAATATCACTAGGATATAACTCCTTCAAACTCTCAAAACCCATCAATCTAGAAGTCAAAGTATTCATCAATACATATCTTATAGACAAAGCATCCCCCACAATGTTCTCTTTGCCTTGCTTATAATTAATCACATAAGGAAAAGACTCAATAAATTTTATCCACTTGGCATGCCTCTTATTCAGCCTTATTTTGGACTCTAATATGCTTCAAAGCCTCATGACCGGTTCTAATCACAAACTCCTTATGCCACAAATAATGTTGCCAATTTGCTAAAGCTCTCACTAAAGCATAAAGTTCTTTATCATAGGTATAATATTGCAATGGAGCTCCACTTAACTTCTCACTAAAGTAAGCTATTGGTTTACCTTCTTGCATCAAGACCGCAACAATGCCTACTCCACTATCATCACACTCAATTTCAAACATCTTCTCAAAGTTAGGAAGTTGAAGTAAAGGAGTGGAACTAAGTTTCTTCTTTAAGATCCTAAAGGCTTCCTCTTGTTTCTTACCCCCAAACGAATGGCTTATCCTTTTTAATGACCTCGGTTAGTGAGCTAAGCCAGAGAACCAAAAACCCCTCACAAACCTCCTATAAAAACTTTCCAACCCATGAAAGCTTCGACATCGCTAATGGACTTAGGGGTGGCTTTACCCTAATAGCCTCTACCTTCTCATCATCCACCTCAACTCCTCTTGAGCTTACAACAAAGCCAAGGAACATAACACGGTTCACACAAAAAGAACACTTTTTTTAAACTCACATGCAACTTTTCATTTCTCAACACATCAAATATCAACTTCAAATGTTTTACATGATCATCCAAGCACTTATTATACACCAAAATATCATCAAAATGAACCACAACAAAATCATTGATAAACGGTTTAAGTACATGGTTCATTGATACGAATCAAATTGGGGAAAGAACCCAATTCAATCCAAAACGCGAAAATTAAGGGGATACGAAGAAAAAGGGGATGGAAGGGAGGGATAAAAGCAAGACCTCTAGATAATGACTCTATGGACAAATTTAGATATGTCAAATCCAAACCCTCCCAATTGGAATCAAACCTAATAACCTATACTATTTGAAATCAAGGAAAGAAAAGATTCAATTGAATCCATAAATAAACAATCTCTTCATGAAATCAATGGAAACAAAGGTTCAAGACCATTCAATGGAATCCACCATCACAATAGTTAACTAAGCTAAACCCTAACTACAAACTATCAACTCACAAGAGTCTCTCATATCATCATTCATAAACTAAGTGTAAAAATGATCATAAACTAAGTGTAAAAATGAGTTAAGTCTAATATTTATTCTCCTAGAAATAAAAGACAACTAGCTATTACATATTTGCCCTTAATGAGGCAAGGGCCTTGTTTGGCTAGTTAGGATGTTTTGAATTCAAAATGTCTCTTCTTTGCACAACTAGCCCTCATCCAATCCACAAAGCTTGCAATTGTGACCATTTGCATTTATGCCCCTTGACTTGCATGTTCGGCCACTTTTGCGTTTCTATCTTTTTGCGCTTCTAGCCACTTTTGATTGTTGGCCTTCTTTCTTGTAGCCTTATCTTCAAGCCTCGCCCAAACCACCTCCCACACATCATAAGCCTCGTTGTGGGGCTTGTATGGGCCTCCAAAGTCCTTCAACGCCATCCTTATCATCCATGCCGCTTGTAGAGCTTGAAGTTTCATATCTTGGTCGTGGATGCAAGTCTTGAAATGAGGTATGCCAAGTAGGATCATATCATTCATTAATCGCATAAAAGTTCTTGATGCATTGGTTAGCCCAAAAGGCATCACCATCCACTCATATAAGCCAAATTTAGTTTTGAAAGCGGTTTTCCATTCATCTCCGGGTTTCATTCAGATTTGATGGTATCCACTTCTCAAATCAATTTTAGAGAACAATGTAGAACCACACAATTCTTCTATCATATCATCAAGTATAGGAATCGGATGTTGATATTTTATCGTAATTCGATTAATGGCACGACAATCCACACACATCCTCCACGTCCCATCCTTCTTAGGCACTAGAATCACGGGCACCGCACATGGACTTAAACTTTCTCTTACCGATCCTTTACCCAAAAGTTCCTTCACTTGTCTTTGCAATTCATTGGTATCTTGAGGGTTGCTCCTATAAGCCACTTTGTTGGGTAGTTGGGAGCTCGAAACAAAGTCAATTTGATGCTTGATTCCCCTCAAAGGAGGCAATCCACTCGACATTTCTTCGAAAATAGATCTTCATAACCTTGCAACAAAGAAGAAACAACACTTGACAAGGGTAAAAAAAACAACACTTGGCAAAGGTAAAGAGGTTAGTTCATTATTAGAAAGCAAAGAATAACCTTGAGGTTTAATAAGTATGACTTGAGTATCATCCTCAATGTTTAGCTCTTCTATGCTCTCTTGATTTTGCAAAATCATGCGCATCTTCTCTTTTCCTTTGATCTTTTGTTTTTATTGCTCACCTCTCTTTTCTTGTGATAACCCATTCTCGTTTGATCTCTCAATCTCTCCTTTTTCCTCTCTTAAGTTACCACTTTTTACTTCCTTACTTCTCTCTTTCTTTTCTCTCTCAAGTTTTTCTTTCAACTCTCCCATTTTTTTTATATTCCTCACCCACTTGAAAAGGAGAAAGAGGGTTAAGAATGTGCTTTTTACCATCCTTAACAAATGCATATTTGTTGGACCTTCCATTATGTTTATCCCCTACATCATATTCCCATGGCCTTCCCAATAATAGGTGGCAAGCTTGCATTGGTACAACATCACAAAGCACTTCATTATTGAGTTCACCAACACTCTCTTGTTCAC
Organism: Lycium ferocissimum; assembly: GCF_029784015.1. Lineage (NCBI taxonomy): Eukaryota > Viridiplantae > Streptophyta > Magnoliopsida > Solanales > Solanaceae > Lycium > Lycium ferocissimum. The sequence goes on along the minus strand of NC_081343.1, from coordinate 30,709,009 downwards.
CTTGAGTTCACCACATTCATTGAGCCATTGTGACCTATAAGGTTTTGGATGCCTTCTTGTTGGAAGTTTCAATTGTTCCACCATAGATACGCGAGCAACATTTGCACAACATCCACTATCAATGATAAGGAAACATAATTATTCTTGAACTAAATTTGATTTCTGAGTTTGGCCAATTCGAATTGCAGGTACAAGCTGGGCGACGATTGGTTCCAACTCCTCTGGGTATCAACTTGATAAGAGGGTACCAAGTTCTCTCTTTGATCAAGATCATCCTTCGCTTGAGCACTCATACTTCTCCTTACAATAAGAGCAAGTTTTCCATCATCATTAATTTCTTCTCCATCCCCTTCACCGATAAACTCATCACTATTGTCATCCTCCTCATGGCCATCCCTAGATTCATCTTTCGTTTGATAACCACCATCATTCAATGCAATGATTGTTCTTCTATTAGGACATTCATTTGCTTTATGCCCATATCCTTGTGTCACGACCCTAATTACCGATCGTGCGGGCACCTACCTTATTATCACTAGTAGGCCTTACATGTTAACCCATTAATCATTTGCCAATTTCAACTTCTTTAATCATTTAGTAACAGTCAATAGATAAGTGAATGAATGAATAAATAAAACAAGTCAAAATTAATGGATAATATAAGTGCGGAAGTCTAACTATTACACCCCTAAAATCTAAAAGTCATCGTACAAGGACTCTAACCAATAATGTCTAAAGAATGAAATTTATGTCAAGTATAATAATTAATAATGTCTGGAATGAAAGTAGACATCTAAAAAGAGAGATCTTCAGGTGGCATGGCATGGATAGAAGCTCACCCTCGGATCTGATAGAGCAAACTAGCTTCAAGCTAGAGATGTAGTCTGGATGAAATCTCTGGAACACAATCTGCACTCAAAAAGGGTGCAACAAAGTAGTATCAGTACAAACAATACGTACCGGTAAGCATCATAGGTCGACTAAGATTAGTTCATGGATATAAGTATAAAATCAACAAGATAAACAGATAGGCACGTAACACTCAAATCCAAGTCACAAAATATCCCATAACGGAGTCATAGCCTAAGATGAAGCTTCTAAACCACAAGTCTGTCAAGTTTCAATAATCTCTCCTAATGATCACAAGTACAAGTTCCTTCCCTAGGTAGAGTCACGAATCCACAATTTAACTCAGTCAATGGTCATCATTATATCACAATAGGCATGCAACATCCATACCAAAATCAGAAACAAACGAGTATATAATAATGCAGAATAAAATGTAATGATGTGCAGTGCAAAATATGATGATGTGCAATGCAATGCCATGCACTGCCCAATCACTTGAACTGTACACACATGCAAAATGATGTCATTGCTCAGTAGTTATGACCTGCAGGGGACCCATGGTGTCTATGTACCACTCATTCCGAATACTCATCAGACCCGAGCCATAAATCCTCCGCTCTGAAAAGAACTTCAGACGCGGATCCACATCATGTACCACTCGTTTCCAGAACAAACCTCGGACCACGAGCTCACAACTAGCATCAAATAGTATCACAACTTCAATGAGAAGATTATATTAACTTCTTCACTAATTTCACATCACAATGTATGTCTCCACGTATTTCAGTTCATTAGTATGTAGGGACTATGAACAATTAGCAATATCAATGTCAAACACAAGGCATCATGTCACAAGTTTTTCTGCGAATCCTTATCGAACCATTTCCATCATGTATGAGTGTATGAATGCATAAATGAGTGTAAACATAACAAATCAGTGCAAACCAATAAATCAACAGTGAAAGTACAAGTCACAAGCCATAAGTCATATCAAGACTTAGATCAACTCAACCATAAAATGGATCATACAAACCGTCTCACCCAACATAAGAGTCTATGTCCCTCTTTACTTCCGCACATAGCAAGTACGCCTCATAACTAAGTCTTGTATCACCAAGATGCTACATTTTTCTATATATTATCATCAACAGTAAATCATACATCAAGTTTTCATCTATATACTGTCAAAAGTTTATACCACAATTCAAGTCTACACTCATTATCCTTCCTTTCTCCGATGATATGTGTTACAATAAGAGAGAACTGAGTACAACACGACAATTTAGCTAATAAGTCTAATCACAATAGTAGGTCAATGAGCCACCATCAACAACAATAAACCTAATAGAAATCCATCCCAAATAGCCACAATATGAATACAACTACACCTCATATTTCAGTACATAAAGTAATGGCGACGAGCCCACATAATCAGAAGTCATACCAACCTAACTAATATCCAACCAAAACACCATATCCGGAGATCAAATCATACTTTCTCCCATCAATTTTACACAATACATACGTTTCGCTAATCAAAGTCTAACTAAAGTAAGCCGTAACTTACCTGAAATACTGAGCAACAGTCTCGAATCGCCAAACCTTAGCCTTGACTTCCTCTTTGGAGAACCTCAAAATGATTAACATCTATCAAATATGAATTTTATGTCAGAATACGAATCTAAGGATACCCATATTGCCATAGTTTCACCCAAAACCCAAAAATGGACCCAAAATAGCCAAACCCGAGCCACAAGGGCAAAATTATAATTTTATTAAAAATTCGGATACAATATAGTCAAAATAGTACTCTACAAGTCTAAACGAGTCCAACGATACCAATATTGCTATACTTTAATTCGAAACACCAAAACGAACCCAAAAAGGTAACCCCAAGCCCGCAAGGGCAAAACTAGAAATTTAAGTCAAAATCAGATTACCCATATTCTAAATATTAAGAATCTCGAAAAGGTTTGAAATCCATCCATAAATCGCCCTTCGATTTGATAAATTACTTGAAAACCCAATTTTATGAAGAAAAAAAACCCTAGTTTCCCCAACCAAATCATGAAATAAACGCTAATGGACTAATGAAATCATGGAAAAATCATGAAAATAAAGATTATAATCTTACCCTCTCTTCAAAACGAGCAAAACACCGCAAAAATCACCCAAATCGGAGCTCTAGAACTCAAGATATACTCAAAATACTAACTGGGCGAAGTCAGAAATTGTATATATAGGAGAAATTGCGCTATAGCGACTAGATTTTCGCTATTCGCCATAGCGATAATGCTATAGTGACCAGGGTTACACAATAGCGACTAGGTGACCGCTATAGTGACCAGGTGGGTGCTATAGCGACCACCCCAGAACCAGCATTGGAATATTTTAGTAAAATTGCCATAACTCCCTCATACGGAGGCGAAATTCGACGATTCTTTTTGCTTCGTAATTACGATACGGATCTAATGGCTAAAATCTCACACAAAACAAAGGTCATTTGATCAATTTGGACCCCTTTCTATCTAAAGACCTACGGCGAAAACATCGAATACGAGCACGCGACAAAACCCAAACCCATCTGAAACTCTTCGGAACCTCACAAAAACTAGTGGACAAGTTCAAAATCAACATGATAACTTGTTGAAAATTCCAATACATTGACACGAGGTCATCCTTGTCACACCCTAACCTTATTGGGGTGTGATGGGCATCCGACCCCACGTCCGGAGCCGAGCGAACCCACAGACTCTTGTTACGCACATAATTTTTTTTTTTTCTAATAAAGATAAAATACAAAATACAACTTTCAGAAATAATCATTTTCGTTGCTTTCAAATTACATAAAACCGGTAGTCAAACAGAACCAACACATATAACGTATCGGCTGATGGAGCCGCTTACGGACTGACAACCAATACCCACGACGTCGTCCGCAAAGTCTCTAACATCCATACGTAAAGCATATCATACAAACTCTAACTCGGCAACACTCCGAGCAAATGGGAGCCGCAATCCACTCGGTACATCTTCTATAACGGTTGCTAATCATACGGGAGTACTGCGCGGCATGAAACGCGGCCCCCGAAGACAAATGGGGTCGACGGAATATGTACCGAGTATGTAAGGTATGCAACACAAAGTACCGTAACTATAACCGAACGTATTTAACTATCGTGTACATACACTACTCCGAATACCGGACGCTTACCTTTCGTACGTCCATACACACCCGTCTCATACGCCGGTTTAAAAGGTACGTAAAGTAAGTAGGTCAACCAGAGTACCAAAATGCTTATTTTACAATCACAAACCGCATGTCCGAAGAGGTGCAGAAAATACAGAGTGCACCGGAGATGTCACACGTCAGACGGAGTACAGAACGTACAGATTATTCAGATAAGATTATGTATCGGACGGAATACCGAACGCACAGAATGCTCAGATGACTTCTTATACCGGACAGAATACAGAACGTACGCATTTAATATTCAGATGAGGTCATATAGCGGACGGAATACCGAGCGTACAGAATTCCAGAATGCTTACTTTTCGGACACAGATTAGATTATGAATATTAGAATCATATAGAATTTACACAGATACAGAACCCGGCCCCTTTACGAAGGGACGCGGCGAACAGAATCACCATATGCCAAAGTAACATATCTTATGTGCGTGTAACGTGTCCCGGCCCTCCTGTGAGGGACTCGGTGGATAGACTCATCAATGCATGTCAAAATCATAGATCACATATGCATATAACGTGTCCCGGCCCTCTGATGAGGGACTCGGTGAATAGGATCATGTATAACGGAATCATATGTCATATATGCAAATAACGTGTCCCGGCCCTTTGTTGGGACTCGGTAATATGGAATCATGCATGTCGAATCATGTACCAAATATACATAACGTGTCCCGCCCCCTACCGTGGTCTCGGTGAATAATCATCATGTGCCATCCTGGCCGCCATCCCCGTACCATCAAATCATAAATACATACGAGATAACGTGTCCCGCCCGCAAGTACGAGGGACTCGGTGAATAATGCAGAGAAGAGCACGATAACGTAGCCGGCCGGGGACTCGGTGAATCATACCGCGGAGTACGCACGAGAACATAACATGCCCCGGCCCGGACGCAAGAAAGATACATTGAGTCATGCACGAGCGAGTCGTGAGAAACCATATGCACATAAATCCAGACCCGACGAACACGTACACTTACCGATATTCGGAGGCTCGAACGAGTTTCGGGTTCGTCCGAGTTAGTATCGGGAAGATATGAGCGTTTGAAATACGTAAAACCTCTTCGGACTGTTTAAGCGATCCGAGATCGTACACGAAGAACATTAAGGCTTATAGAGCATACTCATATTGGAATACTCGGATCAGACGACTCGTATCCAAATACACATAGCGGAATATTTATATCGTACGCTCATACCGAATACTCATACGAGTTATCCTATCGGAATGCTTATACCGAATACTTAGATCGGGATACTTATGTCGAACATATATATCGAACATTTATTCTCAAATACTTATATCGTAACACTTGTATTAGAATATTTCCATCTAATGCTTATATCAAAATATTCAAATCGATCATTCATACCGAAGCGTTTATGCGAATAGCCGAACCCGGAATACTCACATCTGAGTTACCAAGTACTTATAACAAACTCGGAACATTAGCCAAAGGTTTTCATTATTTATCGTACGTAAATAAGGCAAATAGAACAATATACATAGGTCTCGGGGATTGTGGGCCCACCTCGGGTCAAATGAGGTGGCGTACCCAATTTACGTATTTTACACTTCATAATATCATTCGTGATAGTTTTAAGATAGTCGGGTCCCATTTGTTCAAGTTCTAGGTGTTTAGACAACTTTTCCAACCATTAGCAACATAATTGATTCAATTCTACTGAAAGAAAAAGGGGCAATTTCGGACGTGGATTCCGAAGAGTAGAGTTGTCCCCAAGGTCCAAATTCAAGCCTAGTATATCTAGGACATGCCAAGAGAAGGAAAGGGTAAGCCTTACATACCTTTTCCGCTTCTTAAGCTTCTCCAAATTCGAATCCCGTTTTCTCCAAAATCTACAAATGGTCATGTTTACCAATTGTGAGTTGTAGAGAGTTCAACTTAAATTCATGTTTGTCTACCGAAATTTTGGCAGCATTTCCCCTATACATATAGCATCCCGAGACTTAGCTCGGCCCAATATATCAACAACAACAACCCAACAACACAAACAATCATTATAAAACACAATATAGCATAACTAATCTCTTTTCCAACATAGTGCATAAGCTTTCATTCTAACTTCACATTTTCAATTCAATACCAACATTCTCATATTCATTTACCGATCAACATCACTCCAATACAATCCGGAAACATTTCATATCATTTTACGAAATATTCACAAGATATACAAAATATACAAGTTTCCACCAAAACCATAATTCACTCCAAACCTCCAATTTTCAACATAAATATTCACGACACATTTTCTTCTTTCAATTTCACAAACCAAAACAATAATTTACACCTTACTACTCCACTCTCATAATTTCATAAAACTATAATAAATTCACATAATTTTCCTACAACAACTTACAACTAATTTTCACACCAATTCTAGACTATTATGCTTCCATCACCATCATAAGGCCACAACAACATAATCAACACACTAAATAAAATTTATTCCCCTTCCTTTACAAATCATACCACACGGCCACACCTTCACACCCACAACACGTAAAGTTCATAATTTCCATTCACTTACTCATACTACAACATGCATGCAAGTCATTCAAAGCATAAAAGGAATAGAATCCTCACCTTTGCCATAATCTTCCACTTGCCACAAAAATGATTTTCTTGCCAAAATAATTATACTACATTGAAGAGCACCTTGAGCTTAGTAAGAATATAAGAAAACTACAATTTTTGGATCAAGGATTTAGGCTCCAAGAATTCCTTCTTCTTTTTTTTTTTTTTCTTTTGGCCGTGAGGCCTTCTTGTTCTTGCTCCTCTCTTCCCTTTTTTTTTTTTTTGTTGTCTTGAATGATAAATTGTCTAGAATTTTCCCACTCTTTCATATATATATATATATTGTCTCCACAAGTCATGTGAGGGGCACATGCCCTCTCTAGAAAATTCCTAAAAATAAAGATGACTTATTTGTCATCATTTTCATTCTTTTTCTTTTCCTCTTTTTTTTGAACCTTCATGAACTCTATGTGAAATTCCCATTTTGCCCCTCAACTTTTCTCATTTTTACCATTTTGCCCCTAGCCTTCCACATTATTTCCGCATCAATATTTTTCATAAACATCATCACATATATATTAAATAAGATCAAAATATTTTTCTACCTCATACAAGTCACGCTTATTTCAATTCATCCGAATGTACCGAATTGCGGGATATAACAATCCTAACTTGGCGTTGACCGTGGTCAACTCTAACTCGTTAACTTAATTAGCTTCTCCATCAATGACTCAATTTACACTCGAACCTTGCGGAAACCAACCCAATGACTTCATTAAGTCATAGATCATACTAATGGGACTTGGGGAAGGGTCAACAAGGTTAAATGGGTCAAAACACTATAATAACTAAATGGGTCGTTACACCTTGACATTTAAAACACTTTATTTTAGATGGAGTTTCAAGTTTAGCTTTGTTACCTCCATCCTTGGAGTCCACCTTTGATTTGCCTTTGTCAAAATTGGACTTGAAGTCTTGCTTTGAACTTTTGGAGTTGCCCCAAGTAGAAGATGATTCCCGAACTTCCTTATTTTTAGCCCATGATAAAAAAGATTGAGTCTTTGACTTGTTCTCCTTTTGATGCCCCTCCACCTTGAGTGCCATTTTATAAGCATCATATAAAGTAGCAAAATGATGCAAATCTAATGGTTTCCTTATCTCCTTATTTAAATCCGCAACAAATCTCGCCACAATACTCACCTCTCCATCATCAACATTAGTGCGAAGCCTAGTATGCTCTAACTCCTCATAATACTCTTCCACACTCTTTCCTTCTTGTTCAAGATTGTAAAGCTTCTTGAGTGTATCTTGTTCATAATTTTGACCCACAAACCTTTCTTTCATACGTCTTTTCATATCACCCCAACTTGTAACAAAATTTCTATTCACCAAAGTATCTCTTTCAATTTTCTCCCACCATGTAGAAGCAAAACCCTCGAGGTGACTTATCGTATAATTTATTTTTTTAACATCACTCATATTGTTGAGAGTAAATTGCCTCTCAAGCTTTACTATCCAATCAAGGTATTCATTCAGGTCACTACTTCCTTTGAAGAATGGAAGTGTAACCTTGATGTTGTTGAATCCTCAATCTTCATCATCATTCCTTCTATTGTATTCCCTACCATCAACCGGTTGCCAACCTCCATTTCCTCCTCTTCCACCTAACCTTTCTTGTAGAGCTCGATTTTCTACCCCATAGTCATAATTATCACCATCAAAAGAATCATGCTCTTCAAGGCTTTGTTGTTGAAATTGGGCTCTCACTTGAGGTCTAGTGGCATGTTGTGGAAGATTTTCTTGTGGAAGTGTAGCTTGATTGCGAACCCCAGTTGGTAAAGTAGCATTAAGGGAGAGGGTATCTTGCACAATCAAGTGTGATGGAGTTGCATCAAGAGGAGTTTTACTCGATCCCTCGTTATTTTGCCCAATGGAATTGAAGATCTCGAGTGGTTGCTTTGCTATTTCTTGGTTTCTCACCCTTCTATCCGCATCTTCCAATTTTCCCTTCATATCTTTCATTTCTTCCAATAACTTTTGAACCATCATTTCCGTTTTGGAGGGTTCTCCCTCCAATTGAGTCATTGTACCTACAAAAACAAACAAAGAGTCAGTAGAAAAAGTTCCTCACCACTCACTCACTTAATGTATCTCTCACTTTGTCACTCATACTCGTGTATCACTCCAAGGCCAAAGGCTTTTGCGGCCACTCTCGAATGAACTCACTTCACTCTTGCCTTTTACCACTCTTGAATAACCAAAGGTTGAGAATCAACACCGCCCAAATAATTCACAAGTGGTACTACTTCTACGGGATGGAGTGGAATTTATGTAAATCAAGAAAGGATAATTAAAAACTAAAGGAAAAGGAAACAAATAAACACACAACGAAATGAAAGAAAAAAAACATGAAATAATTTGGCACGAAGAAAATTAAACGGACAAGAACTAGTTTAAAATTAAGTATGAACTAACACTTAACGTAAACTAGCTAGAATTAACAAGACAAGATGAGAAAAACAAGTTGGAAGGTTATATTTTAAATGGGTTGAAAAATTGGATGTTGTGCAAAAAAAAAAAGTGGCTATCTTTGAATTTTCAATAGTCTTTTTCTTGTTCCAAGCTTCTTCAAGTATCAAAACTACTTCAAATCTTTATCAAATGACTTGAAATTTTAACCATAGCTTCACAACATCATTATCACCAAACCCCAATAATCAATTTTCCTAACAATCAAGAATTTTGACAAACCCATTTGTCAAATTTCCTTTTCAAGCTCCATTAATGGTGGTCATGGAGTTTTTGGATTTTCCTCTTTCAACGACAAAGCACCAAATCAAATTCAAGTTTTCAATCACAGATTTCCAATCAACAAAGCCCCCCCCCCCCCCCCCCCTTTTTTTTGGTTTTTTTGTTTTTTTTTAGTTTTTTTTTTTTTTTTTTTTTTTTTGTGGGGATTTTGATGGCTCAAAATCCATGAAACAATTGAGTATAAGAATTGAATACCCAATTATACCAAGCTCTAAATACCAATTTGATGTGAAACAAGAAATAAGAACAAGATAAAAATGGAAAGATAGACATAACTAAATTCAAACAATTAAAAGATGTAATGGAGAAACTAACCAAAACACCACCTAATTGGGAATCAAGGGCACCTAATCTATTAGAATCCTCAAGAAGGTAGTAACCTTACTTGCAAACTCTAGGACAAATGCTGAAATTCAACAAAGGGTTTCAAAAGCTCTCACAAGAGGCACAATTCATAATATGTCAAAAACTAGTCATGAAACCTAATATTCTACTATTTTTACTAAGGACTAAAATTGGTAAAGAAAGACCTAATTGCCCTTCATTAAAGTTACAAGCAAATTAAAATGGTAGAACACTTAATATATTAAATATCTTCAGGTCTTCCTTGTTGGAGCCTTCCACAGGTTCCATCTTCATCCATAAAGCTTGCAATGTTTGAAGGTCCTTAGCTTGGCTCCTTGTGAAATGCCTTCTTGAAGCAGTGTAACTTTGATCTACATCAGTGTCTAATGACTCAACAAGAGTCCATGTAGGCCAGAAGTGTTATTGTTTCAGGACTGGAAGTGACAGATACAACAATAGCATCATAATCAGGATGTAGACCTCTAAGGATATGAAGTATAAGATTATCATTAGTGATGGGTTGCGCAGTAACAGCCAATTTATCAGCAATAGATTTCATCTTTTGTATATTTATATACCATGATGGTATCGTGGAGGACTAAGAGAGTGTCTTATTGAAGGACTAAAGCAGTCCTCCATGATTTTATCTCAGTATATGGTATTTATCATGAAGGTATCATGGAAGAATGAAGAGTGTCTCATTGAAAGACTAAAGCACTCGTCCATGATACCATCTCATTATATTTACATAAGGTGATGGTATCACATAGATTTTTTTCTTCAGGAAAGTGTGTTTTTGAATAAATGAACACAGTCTTCTATGACACCTTATCAATATATTATATATACCATATGAGTTTAATAAAGGGATGATGAGCCTTTTAAAGAAATGAAAGAAGTCCTTTGAGCAGATATTTCATACCGGGTTTAAGCCAAGCTAGACAAGAGAAATCACCGGCTAATTTTTCTCTCTCTCTCTAGAGGCGCACGTTAGAGTCGTGTCCCATGGTGGTAGGAACATGTTTGTACAACGGGCTCTACAGTGATAGCCATGGCAAAGGAAAATGGTAGAGGACGGGGAAGACTACGCAAAGATGAATTAATGAATGGTAGCAAGCAAGCTGTATCGACGACACCGATTCCTTAAACCCCAAGTGCAATTTTTGATAAAATTGGGTCTAATTCTAAGACTCAACCTGAAGTTGCGAAGACGATCTTGAACACTACTAGCTCGTTGAAGGAAGTAACACTGAAACTGGGTGCTCAACCACCGAATCTGGTAGTTTAGAGGATGACGATTATAGCTACCAGCAATAGAACAGTACCTTCAACCCCTAGAGCATCAATTCCAGCACCAATGGCTCAAGTCCAAACTAGGGTCGTGAATCAGAGTACACAGGCAGATAAAGAGAAACCTAATCAAGTGGAGTCATGGACTAGCTTGTTTAAGAAGAATCGAGCAGCCTCAAATGGTATGACACTTGACTATATTCCTCCTCAAATTGTTAATGGGAAATTTATTGCTCAACTGGAGAAATCTGATGTAGAGGCGGAACTAGTGAAGTGGGAATGTTCTATGATTGCTTACTTCATAGGGGAAGTTTTGGGGTATAACATGATATGAGGAGATATGTTAAGAAGAATTGGGAAAATATAGCAGAACCAGATTTATTCCTCAGCAAGGAAGGGTATTACGTGATTAAGTTCCAGTCATTGGTGGATATGCATGAAATTTTCTACTCTATCCCTTACACCATCAACAATCGGCCCATAATCTTGAAACCATGGACTCCCAATTTTGATTGTAGCAAAGAGTACCCAACTGAGATTCCCCTATGGGTGAGGTTTCCCAAACCACCAGTGACATGTTGGGGTAAGAGCTCTCTAAGCAATATAGCAAGTGCTATAAGAGCTCTTGTTTATACTGATAAGTGTACATCAAAACAAGCAAGAGTCTCATATCCTAGAATTCTTGTAGAAGTGTATATGACCATGGCTATTCCTGAAAAGATTATGGTTAAGGATCCTAATGGGCAACCGTTTGTACAAACTGTGGAATTTGATTGGAAAACTAAATTCTGCTTGAAATGTCAGAAAATTGGGCACACTTGTTATCAGAAACCAGATCACAGGACTAAAGAGCCTCCAAGGAAGAAACAAGTACAACCTGCTCAAGAATGGAGATCAAAAGGATTTGTTATTGCTACTGAAACTGTGCAAACTGCATATACATCCACTGAAGGGGTTAGCACTACTGGTGAAAATGTACATAAAGCATCTACATCAATTGTGGGCTCTACTTTCATAGTGACTACTTCTCCACTAATGCAAGAAAATATGGTATATCCAATTGGTAGTAAGGATAACGAGCAACCAGCACCAGTTTTGAACCCAGCTGAATTTCCTATGTTAAGTTCCATCCTGAGGTTGCCAAAACCAAGTGCATGCAGAAAGGTACAGAGCAAAGAATGAGGTGAACACTTTACCCTTAGATAGGGGAGGAGGGATCAAATGAAGTGTCCCTTCTGGAATGTCCGAGGTGTGAATAAAAGGCATAAACAAAAGGAACTTAGAAACTATTTTCAAAGAAATAGAGTAAAGCTAGTAGGCCTAGTAGAAACAAAAGTAAAAGAACACAAGGCAAAAAGAATTCAATCTAACATCACTCCAGGAAGGGGGCTCTTAACTAGCCAACATGCTATAAATGGAAGGGTATGAATCATCTGGGATAGAAACTGTTTTGATGTCACAATGATCAAAAATGATGCTCAGTGCATACATTGTTTAGTAGCTAGCAAAGATGGACAATTTGAAACTGTGGTGACTGTAGTGCATTGGTCTAATACTGTGGAGCAAAAGAAGACATTATAGGAAAGCTTAACTGATATGGCTCAAGAATTAACTAAACAATGGCTCATTAGTGGAGATTTTAATGTTGTGCTTCACTTGAATGATAGGATATGTAGCAACCTAGTGACATGCGATGAAATTAAAGAATTTTCAAAATGTACTCATGATCTCTTCCTATCAAAATTTCAATGGAGTGGAGTATGCTACTCATGGTGCAATATGCATCAGGACAATACTAGAGTGTACAGAAGAATTGATAGAACCTTGGGAAATCATGAATGGATGATAGAGTGGGGGCATTTAATTACTGAATATGAAGCATCTAACTTGTCTGATCATTCTCCTATGACCCTCACCATCTTATCAATGCAATGTAATAGTAAAACCCCATTCAGATTTTTCAATATATGGGTGATCATCCGAAATTTCTAAGTATAGTGGAGGAAGTATGGAACTCTACCAAAGCTAAGGAAAAATGCAAAATGTTTGGGCAAAGTTGAAAGCACTTAGACCAGTCCTAACATAGTTAAATAACACTGAGTTCAGAGGTATTGCACAGAGAATAGAGAAGGCCATAATTGATCTCACCACCATCCAAGACCAAATGATCCCTCCTTATGATGATGATATATTGGCTGTAGAGAAACAAGCCCTGCAGACCTTGGAGAAATGGTCAATGATCGAGGAAAGTGGATTACAACAAAAAGCAAAGGCTAAATAGATCAAATTGGGGGACACAAACAACAAATACTTCTCTGTATTATCAAAGAGAGTACCAACCGAAAATAAATCACTGAACTAACCTCATTGGCTGGACCAAAGATAACTGAAAAGAGGAAATCAAAGAAGAGATTTTCAACTTCTACAAAGGTCTTATGGGTGCATCGGCTCAATCCCTTCCTGTTGTGAACATATTAACTATGAGGAAAGGACCAATGCTCACTCAACAACAGAGAATCAATCTTTGTGCTCCCATATTAGAGGAGGAAATATATACAGGGTTACAATCAATAGGGGATGATAAATCTCCAGGATTGGATGGATAAAATTCCCTATTCTTTAAAAAATCTTGCTCCAGATGATACGATACCGGATGGCTCGATTATGAGGGCTAAGATTCATGGTAAAGCTCGTCCTCAATCCGATGATATTCCATAGAGCAGATCCACCATATTTGAAGTGCTTCAAGAGGTCTCAACTGTATATCTTCATACTACACACTCACTGATAATAGAGATAGAGCCTTCGGAGCCATTGAAGACCCATATGTGAAGGTGATCAAGCTACACGAGATAGCTTGGAAGGTGATGTTTAGTTATGCAAATGGTGGCTAGTCTTAAAATCCAAGCCATCATCCATTGAGAAGACCACCCAAACAAGGCCATTATTTCATTAAAGGTGCGTATTATTGTAATAGTTTTAGTATCTTCGTAGCTTAGTTAGTATAAATACTATACTTGTCATTTCATTAGGGGACTTTTTTGATGAATTGAATGTTGAAGAAACTCTTTTGAGAGTAGATCTCCTTGTGTGGAGTTAGGTTAGCTAGTGTTAGATTAGGGAGGATTTTCTTAACTCTTTACCTTGAACCCTCTTGGATAATCTTGGATTAAATGTCCATGAATTAGCTTGAGTTTTTTTTTCTCCCTTGGATTAACTCGATGTTGATTTAGTTAGATTAGTCCTTTCTTTCTTCTATTATCATCTCCTATTTCTTTAATTCTCATCTATTGATTTCTTATTATCTTTAATTTTTGAGCTTGTTGATTGATTCCGGGTTTCTCCCAAGTTGAATCATATCATTTGGTATCAGAGCTTAGGCTAAAGGATTGTCCCTACAATTCTTAATCCTAGGTTCTTCTTATTTAGAAAATCTCAAAAAAAAAAAATCTACAAATTCCAAAACAAATTGAAAATTGGAGTTAATTTGTGATTTGAGTGAAATTGTTGTTAGATTTGAGTTCATTACAATCAAATCTACCTAGATCTAAATTTCAAGGTGTTTGGAGAAGTTTTGGGCAGATCATCATTGTTGACTTGAAGGTGTTTGAAGAACTTGAAGAACAGGCATATGGGTCTAGAGATTTGAAGACCAATTAATTCAATTTGGAGTGGGCTTTGTTCTCTAGGTTGAGGAGAAGCTAGATCCGAAATTTGGGATCAATTGGAGTTAAAATAGAAGGGGTTGAAAATTTGAATTTTTCTTGGTGTTCTTGAGGATTCATATCTTCATAAGGAAGACTACACCAAAAGGGAGATTTGATTCAAATAAATTTTAAGTACAACATGAAAAAGTGCTTGTTGGGCAAAATTTCTTAAAGAATCCGAAAAGGGTGGGCCCAAGGTACTTTAGGTTGTCAACAAATCCAATTTTGGGGCCCAAAGTTCAAGAATTAAAAAAATTAGAAAACGGCCCGCTTTGGACCTGCGCCGCACCTCTATCGCGCGTGGTGTCCAGCTTCAGAGGACTACTTCATGCGCGATTTGTCCACGAAGCATGGACAGCGCGGGCCCCTTCAGATATTTTTTTTTTTGAACATTTTCCAACGTGTCGGAAACGTTTTGTCTCTTTCCTAACTTCATTTCTTTGATTCTCCTAACTAATTAACAACTAGTAATCGATCTTACTTGTTGTTAACTAGTTCTTGAGTCTGTATTTCTTTTACACCAATTCATGTTGTGCTTTCCTTGTTTGATTCATTGTGAATTGTTTGGCTCTTATCTTTTACTAGTCCGTTCTTGGTGTCTCATAAACTCTATTCCGAACTGATACATGGTGCTATCTTAGACTTATTCGAGTTGGTGGTTCACGAGTTGCGGATACTACTAGAGTGGTAAAGGCAAGAGGGTGAGAGCATTTGAGTGGTGCTCGCCAAGCACAAAGGAGTGCAAACACGAGCATTGGTGAGGAGATTTTATTACTAACCTTGTTTGCTCATTTTGTAGCTACAAGGAGAGGAGACATAAGGAAAGGAGTTATAAGGAATCATGTCATCAATAGCCTCAGATTTTTGCGATGATATGGAAGCTTATGCCTCTAGTAATGGAGGAGGTTATGCCGATGATAATGATGGAGACTTTGAATGTCCGCCCAACATATTCCATGATTATGAGGACAAATTTGTATTGTTATAGCATTTTGGACCTTTTTAGCCCCGTTGACCCTTCCTCGAGCCCTATGAATATGATTTGGACCCGCGGGGATGGGTGATATGGTTTTTGAGATGATCAGGCGAGGTTTATGATGACTTGTGTGATATAGAGTTTGAAAGCATAAAGCGTTTGACCAATAGTTGATTTTTAGATAAACGAACCTTTTTCGGGAATCCGTCGATTCTGAGAGGTCCGGATGGTTAATTGTGACTTGGTAGGATGTTCGGTTCAAATCCCAAGGCACTTGGGAGCATTTTGAGTTATTGGTTGAAAAGTTGGTCTTTGGCCATTGGGTGTTGACCTGGTCAAATAGACCTCCGTTGGGAATTTCGAGAGGACGAGTGAGTCAGTAGCGTGTTTTATGTCTGTATGCATGTTTTGTTTGTATCTGTGAGGTCTCAGGTGATTGTTAGATTTTGGGGTTAGACTTGTGAAAAACCAGATTTTCCTGGTATCTGGTGTCCGCTGTAGCGGGACATGCCCTCTATGGCGGGTAGGACCGCTATAGCGGGGTCTTGGCCACTATAGCGGGTGATCGATGTTTAGGATTAGGCCCTACAGTGGATGGACATTCACTGTAGCGGATGCGCTGCAGTGAGTGTGGTCTCACTAGCACGAGCCCATTATAGCGGACTCGTGACCGCTGCAGCGGGATTATGAGATTCCAGAATCATTAAAGCTTAGGATAAAACCCTTAAACCCCTTTCATTTCATTCATTACTTTCTAAACATGTTTGGGACAAATTGAAGAGCTCTTGGCTGATTCTTCATTGTCGTAAGTTTCCTAACCTAGTATGCATTGATTTAATCTTCCTAAGCTTGAATCCATGCTAGAAATCCATTAGAATCAAAGAGGGAAAGTGGCTTTTGATGATAACTTCTTGAAATGAGTTCTAATCTTTCTAAATGGAATTTGTTGATGGGTTTGACTAATCTATCCATAGAATTTGATGATTTCATAGCTAATAGGCTTGAATCTTCCATTTATGTTGATTAATTTGAAGTTTGAAAATTGGGGTTCATACCTAATTTGGGAGTTTTCACTTGAATCTCAAAATTAGCCTATTCTTGAGTTATTTTAGCAATTGTTTAGTAGGAACGAACTCCTAGAACATGAATAATTTCACTTTTGAAATGACCATTTTACCCTTGTGGGCCTGTTTCCCCCTTTCTCCATAGTTGAATTTGACCCAAATGATAAGTATAGCAATATGGGTGTGGTTCTTCATGATTTCTAATATAGAATTTGAATCTGATTAGACTTTGAGTATTTGGAGGTGCAACGAAAGGGTAAGGCAAAAGTTTGATTGTTCATGGCTCCTGCTTGGCTACCAGGTAGGTTGCGGTTTACCTTATGGCTAGACTTCGGTTAGCGAGGGATATGTAGAGTTAGTGATAGTTGGACAAAGCATGTTACGCCTTCGTGAATGAAGTTGGAATGGATTACGTAGGTTGGTATTGTTGTTTGTTTGTGGCTTATTGCCTTATTATGATCTATTAGCATTGTTGCCCAGTTTGTGATAATATACTTGACATTGTTAGATTCTTGTGATATGTGTCCATGTGTGGTGCCATTGATATTGATAGATTCTTATGATAGGTGTCCATGTGTGGCACGAATTGGCATTGATATACTCGTGTTGACATCGATATCATCCATGCATTATGCTTATATATTGGGATCGGATTGCGCGCCGCAACACATATATTGGACTGGGTTGCAACTTCCACAACATGTATTGGACCGATTTGTACATTCCACAACAGATATGGGATTAGAATGTGCACCACAGCAGGTACATGGACTTCACGAGTCCCCCATGGGTCATGACTAACAGGTGTGGAGGTATTCCACCTGGAGCGTGTATATATCATTGCATTGCATTACATTCTTATTTATATATTCGTACTATTGGATTTGGACTTGGTACTTGTACTTGTGATGATATTCGTACTTGTGATCTATACTTATGGAGACATTTGGACTTGGAATTTAGTGATTGTGATTCCACACTTGGATAGTGTTGTTGTACTTGTTGTGAGCATGTCTACCTTTCAGTCTCTTGCTTATATATATATATATATATATATATATATATATATATATATATATATATAAACCATTCAAGACATAACATGTTGTCAGATCGATTCTACCTTGCTGCATTCTTTTATGAGTGCAGAGTACGTGGCAGGATCGACTTTTTCCCCTTGAGACTAACTCTCGAGGCATTGCTAACGACATCTAGGGTGAGCACATGGCCTGATCCGCAGCTCGGATGACTCCTTCTATTTTACTTGCCTTATTCGCTACTTCTGAGACAGTATTTCATTTTAGGACTATGTATTCAGATTTTTAGTTATGTAGTGGCTCTTGTACGGCCTATACCAGATTTTGGGACATGACAGACTTGAGGTACAACACTTTTACACACTTTTCTTGTGATTCATATGATAGCGATTCTCATAGAGGCAAAGGTGATGAACATGAAAGTTCTTATGCTTTGTACCTTGTAGCGGGTATGGCTATGACGATGGAGAACTTGTGTATGTTGATTATGAGAAATCTTATAGCAATTATTCATATTCATTGTCTTACCCTATGCCGTATCCTAACCGTACGTGTATGCGTGCGTTTTTGTCGGGAGGAATGAAGTAGCTCTGCGAAGATTTTACATTACCTACTTGTAGTAGTAAGATGTTTCGAGCTTGTTACCCTCATGCAAATGCTGGCTTACTCTCGATTTGGAGGTGAATTGATAAAAGGTAATGTAAAACAAGGTGTGTCCAATTATGAAGCCTATGATAACAATGAGTTGCCTTGGTGTGATGGTGGTTTGAGTGATGTGATTAAAGGTGACCATTTAATTGAACATCATGAGTGTAATGAAATGTGTATGGGTCACCTCATGAAAGAAAGGGAGAACTTGTTCATTGCAAGGTGCAAAATTGAAGGTAAGGGTTGTCTGGCGATCATCGATGGTAGTAATCGCATCAACGTGTAAGCTTCTACTCACGTGGAACAACAAGTTTCGTCAACTATAGATCATTACCAACCTTATAGACTCCTAAGGTTAAAGGAATGTGTTGACTCGAAGGTTACAAAATAAGCTTGGGTAAAGTTCCAAATTGGCAAGTACTACGACGAAGATTTCTCGATTAAACTCGAGAGTCATTACCTGTTACTTAGAAGTCCTTGGAAGGTTGATATAAAATCTATACATGATGTAAGGACTAACAAGTATTCCATCACCTTAGAAGGGCAGAGCCATACTTTTCGGCCCTTGACACATTTGTAAGTGGAAGATGATTACTTGAGTATGCTAGAATTAGCAAAGAGGGCAAAGGGTGGAAAATAAGAAGCAAATGCAAGTGAACCACCTCCTATAGTGAGCGATCCTTCACTGTGGGAAAGGATGGAAAAACATTTCGAGGTGATTGAAAGATATCTACACTTAGTCATGGAACGCTTGACCAAGCAGCAACAAGCGAAGGAAGATAAGGCTACTCCTTGAGAAACCAAGTGGAAACTAGAAGTGAAGGGTTCATCCAACCCTTCTAAAGGGATCCTTGAAACTTACCCCAACTCCCGCGAAATTGAGAGAGAAAAAATTGAGAGGAGTAAAGGAGAGAAAAGTGACAACTTTAGAGTGGAAAAAGGAGAGGTTGTGAGGAGTGATGTGAGAGGGTTGTCAAAACCTTATCTAAATCATGTAACTTTTCTTTTGTCTCTAGTTGTATTGATGATGGTACACGTATTCTTGGCCAAATAAAGAGCCTCAAGCTTTTAAAAGTCATGAGGTAGTTGAAAGCTTCCCAATAAGTTAATGTGCTTCAAGGTAAAATTGCTAATCTTAACACGCCAATTAACGGAACGATCCTGTTGTCGTACTCGAAGTGTAAGTATAGCTTGTCATCATGTGAGCTTAATCAATCTTTATCAGCGTGTTGAACTTAAGGTTTTAAATGAATGTTGACAATGTCATTGGATGCGGGTGTCCTGAAATCCGCTGATCCTCTTGATGATCGGATTGATTCTTCTTGTGAGATTAATTTGTGTCCACCTAGTGTTGACACTTGTGATAAGATTTTTAGTGCATTATCATGTGATATCATTGCTCACACACTAGTTGATCATATTGATGACCAAATTGACTCTTCTTGCAAGATCAATTTGAGTCCGACTGGTGTGGATATTGGTTTTGATCAACTTGTTAGTAAAAATAGTACACTAATTGAGGAATTTTGTGATGTGTTTTGTGAGCCTCAATTTAGTTATGAATTTGACCTAGTTGATAATGTGAAAGAATGTGAATATGACACACCACTCTTATTTGATACATATGAAAATGAGTCCCTTGACCTTACCTTGCTAACCTTTGATGAGGGTCAAGGTTATGATAGTGGTGTATGCCATATAGAGAGTCATGACATTGATCTTCTTGAGCGTGAAATTGCATGTCCTGATTTTACACCCTTAGTTGATTACTCTCTCTCTCTCTCTCTCTCTCTCTCTCTGTGGATAATGCTTTATTTTATAATCCCATGATTGTTGATAATGATATGCATGGTTCCATGTCTTGTGGTATGGAACATGTTTCCACATTTGGGAACTATAAAGTCTATGGGAACCCGCTATGGAATGATGACGCTCTTCCCTATAATGAAGATCTTCCCTTAGGGGATAATAATATACTTGTGGGGAAGGGGTATTTTGAAAAGGAAGGTGAAACTTGTCTACAAATCTCTAATTCTTCCTTGTGTGTTCAAAATCTTAGTGTTATGCTTGATCTTGTCCTCGAAACTAGTAGTGAGGCTACTCTTGAGGACGCCATAGATGAGGAAGTTTTTTGCATGACACCTTTCTTTGCTATCTCTTTGCATATGATGATCTTCATGTTTGTAATAGGAGTGCATCTTATGTTGAGAATGGTTCTAATGGTGTATGTAGTTGTTTTCTTGACCATGCTATTTGGATATTTTTCCCTTCCCCGGTGATGCCTTGTGTGACTAAGTCATGGCACTACCTTAGAGGTGTTTTTGTTTGAAAAATAAGGATCAAATGTGTGCTTCATGTCTTCTAGAACCAATGTAGTTGATGGATATAAAATATACATATATTTATATACTTAAAACTATACTGTTTTAAATAAAGAAGTTATATAATACTTCAATTTCTATGTTTTTCTAACAGTATTTTACAGAAATAAAAAAGCCATGAATATAGCTAAAGATGAAAGAAAAGAGGGAGATTGCAACACATCCACTTCACAATACAAAAAGTGTTTACATCTTCCTCAAGGATATATTTTTCTCAAAATATATCTTCTCAAGATACATCTCCCTCACACTACATTTTCACATTTAATGAGGAAATTCACTTCTATAAATAGAAGGCAACTCTTTGTATAGAAGACATCTAGACTAGTAGGAGAATAACCACTTTTCTCTCTAGCTTTGTTCTTGCTCTTTCTTTTTATTTTTATTTTATTTTTATCTTTATCTTTTAGTAGATCTTTTGTTTATGTACTCCTTAATGGAGTAATATCTTTATGGGAATAGTTGATGAAGCTTGGTATGTTATTATAGTATTTATCTTATTTTAATTATTCCTTGTCCGGAAGTTCTTTATCTTCATATTTACTTAGTGTCGGAATTTCAGACTTTTCCTAATTATTATCGCTACTCTATTATACTTTATGTTGTGGTTATTCTTGTATTAATTTTGTAATTCTCACGAAGCAAAATTAATACTTCATAATTATTGCATAAAATATTAGAGTAATAATAATTTTTAATTATCTATCATTCCAAATCGTTGATCTTGCTTCTTTCTCAAATCCAATTCTCAAGAAGGAATTGACTTAAGCAAGGTTATTGATTTAAAGAATTTTTATCTTATTTCTTTTGGTCATAATCTCACAGAGGGATTGACTCAAATAAGTGTATTGATTTGAGGGAATTCTATATATTATTTCTTTTAGTTCCAACCCTCACGGAGGAATTGAATCAAATAAGATTATTTATCTAAAGACTAATCTCAAGAGGTCTTTACTCCTCATGACAAAATTGTGCAAGGAATTATTTCTCTTTTAATTTTCACTAGTTGTAAGTTAATTAATATTCATTATC
The DNA here is from genome assembly GCF_029784015.1 of Lycium ferocissimum. Taxonomy (NCBI): domain Eukaryota; kingdom Viridiplantae; phylum Streptophyta; class Magnoliopsida; order Solanales; family Solanaceae; genus Lycium; species Lycium ferocissimum. Next base: position 30,687,077 of record NC_081343.1, on the reverse strand, counting down.
TCAAGGAGTGTTACTAATTGATTATTTCCAAGTGAGAAAAATGTAATTGTATTAGCAATAAGCAATTATTCTTTCGTGAAATGTATTAAATTAAGATTGTATTATAATAATAATAATAATAATAATAATAATAATAATAATAATAATAATAATAATAATAATAATAATAATAATAATAATAATAATAATATTACCAAGTGACTTCAATTATTCCCAACTCTTTTTAATCTTTTGGACATTATTTATTTTGTTGAAGTACTTAATTTTAAGACACTACTCTCTTTTCATCAATTTGATCTAGTAACCGGGATAATATAAATCTGTAGCCTAGGTGATTTCAATCTCTGTGGGATGATATCTTAAACTATACTATAATTTGACAGAGTACGAGCAAAAAAACTCTATATGCCCAGAGCTCGTCAGTAGTATTGCATGCTTCGTATTTTGAATCAACTGGATTCTTTACTTTATTCTTATTTCATGAACTTTGGAGGAATCAACTTCTTGATGACTCATGTATGGGATTTTTATTCATGATGGTTATTGATACTTAGTTGTATCACAAGTTTGTGCATCCTTAGCATGTTGGTAGATTGGTTTATTCTAACATTAACCCCCATGCTTCGAGGACCTTGTTGTTGTTTGTCTTCCTTATGGTCTTTCAAGGTTTAGATTCGAGGACGAATCATTTTTAAAAAGGGAAGGATGATACGATACCGGATGGCTCGAGGGTGATTATGAGGGCTAGGATTCGTGGTGAAGCTCGTCCTCAAACCAATGATGTTCCATGGAGCACATCCACCATATTTGAGGTGCTTCAAGAGGTCTCAAGTGTGTATCTTCATACTACACGCTCGTTGATAATAGAGATAGAGCCTTTGGAGGCCATTGAAGACCCATATGTGAAGGTGATCAAGCTATGGGAGATAGCTTGGAAGGTGGTGGCTAGTTATGCAAATGGTGGCTACTTATGCAAAGAGGCTATTCTAAAAGCCAAGCCATCATCCATTGAGAAGACCACCCAAACAAGGCTCTTATTTCATTAAGGGTATTATTGTAACAGCTTTAGTAGTCTTCTTAGCTAGTTAGTATAAATACTATAAGTGTCATTTCATTAGGAGACTTTATTGATGAATTGAATGTTGAAGAAACTCTTTTGAGAGCAGATCTCCTTGGGAGTTACGTTAGCTAGTATTAGATTGGGGGGGATTCCCTTAACTCTTTACTTTGAACCCTCTTGGATAATCTTGGATTAAATGTCCATCTATGAGTTTGAGTTTCTTTTCTCCCTTGGATTAGTTCAATGTTGATTTAATTGGATTAGTCCTTTCTTTCTTCTATTTTCATCTCCTATTTCTTCAATTCTCATCTATTGATTTGTTGCTATCTTTAATTTCCACGCTTGTTGATTGATTCCAGGTTTCTCCCAAGTTGAATCGTATCAATAGTGAAAGAGGATATCATCAGAGCAGTAATGGAATTCTTCCACACTGGCAAGATGCATAAACCAATTAACTGCACTGTCATTACACTAATACCAAAAACTGAAAGACCAATAACTGTAAAAAAATAAAAATAAAAAATAAAATAAAAATGACCCTTGCCTGTTGCATTGTGTTGTATAAGCTGATCTCAAAGGTTTTAGCTTCTAGAATAGAAGTGATCATTGCATCATTAGTTAGACACAGGCAGGTTCATACCTGGCAGAAAGATTGCAGATAATATAGTGTTAGCCCATGAGCTGGTTAAGGCCTACAACAGAAAACAAACTTCTCCAAGATGCATGCTTAAGATAGATTTGCAGAAAGCCTATGACTCTTTAGAGTGGGATTATTTAGAGCAAGTGATGCAGGCTTTGGGGTTTCCTTCTCAATTCCTTCAATGGGTTATGGAGTGCATTCATAAAGTTAACTACACTATAATGGTCAATGGGGAAACAACACCTTCATTTAATGCAGCTAGAGGTCTTAGACAAGGTGACCCAATGTCACCTTTATTATTTGTTATTGCCATGGAGTATTTGAGTAGGGCACTGGCATAATTGAAGGAAAATAGATTGTTTAAATACCATCCGAGATGTGCTAAATTGGATATAATACATTTGTGTTTTGCTGACGACTTGCTTTTATTTGCAAGAGTAGATGTTCAATCAGTTAAGCAATTGTTTCAATGTTTTGACAAATTCTCAGTTGCTTCTGGTGTCAAAGCAAATATGGGGAAAAGCAATGTCTAATTTGGTGGTGTTAAACAGGAGGAAAAGGATGATATCCTGCAGTTCCTGGGATACACAGAGAGGGAATTGCCTTTCAGATATATGGGGATTCCTTTATCGACTAAAAAACTTACCTTCGCCTAATGGATCCCACTCATAGAGAAAATTGTGTCCAGAATTACATCCTGGACTGCTAAGAAATTATCCTATGCAGGAAATACAACTTGTTCAATTCAATCAGTTATCTTCGGAATGCAAAAATATTGGGCCCAGTTGTATGTCATACCATCCAAGGTCATGAAGGCCATTGATGCACATTGTAGAAGTTATATATGGTCAGGGGTTAACACAATAACAAAAAGGCTTTGGTTGCATGGGATCAGGTGTGTTTGCCCAAATCTGATGGTGGATTAAATTTGATCAACATGAAAGTGTGGAATAGAGCAGCCATTGCTCAAAGCTGCAGGGACATCACTCAGAAATAGGATAAGCTATGGATTAAGTGGATCCATACTTATTATATCAAGGGGCAGTAGATACCAAAGCAGGCTTGTTGGATGATCAGAAAGCTATTGGAAGCTAGAACAGTCTTGAACCAGGTTCGCATTAATGCAGCTAATACCAAGGGTTTAATCAAGAGCATCTACCTGTAGCTGATAGGGGACTTTCCTAGAATGAGATGGAAGAGTTTTATGTTTAAAGATGCAGCTCGACCTAAAGCAATATTTACTCTCTAGTTGCAACAACATGGAAGATTGATGACAGTAGATAGATTAGCTTCTTGGGGAATGAATGTGGATCCCAAATGCTGCCTATGTTCTGTGGAAAATGAATCTAGAGGCCATCTATATGTCCAGTGCCCATATTCACAACAACTCTGGGACAGATTACTACAATGGCTCCATATACAAGTGTACTATGTTATAGATTGGGAACAACACATCAGGTGGACAATATTGAAGACCAAATGTAGATCACAAAGGCCCCAGCTACTTAGGATGGTCTATTCTGAGTTTACACATGCAATTTGGATTGAGAGAAACCAAAGAATTTTTGTAGAAGAAAACAAGATCCTGGGAAAGCTTAGCGAGAGAAATAGTATATGAATGTAATGTTAGAGTCCCGGTAGCAATAAGGACCATGATCCAAAGCCTTGTGTTCTAGGTTAGGTTCTTTTTCTACTTTATTTGTAAGTAGTAGCAGGACTAGCAAGCCGTGAAAGTTGTGCTGCAGGTTTGTAATTCTGAATGTTGATTAATGAAAAAGATCAGTTAATAACCAAAAAAAAAGTCCTTTGTGATATCATCATGGTATATAAGAGATAGGGTGATACCATGTTGGACATCGGATAGTTTTGGGGATATGAAAGTAAGAGGGGGCATTTTCGTGTAACTATTTTGCCTGAATAGGGAAATCTGTGTTCTTTTCTCCTTCAAGATATTGGGTCATGGGTAGTAGAGCATGCAATAGTTTGGTGGTTGATAAAAATGGGGTCATTTTTATAAAAATAAAAAATAAGAGTAAAATTTAAATAAGAAATAATAAATGCAATGGTCCAAAACTGAAAGTCGAAACACTGTTTAAAGCCGTTTCCAAATTAAATTCAACTTCAAGTTGTATTTCAAATTTAACGACCAAAGTTCGATTTTCAAAGTAAAGAATAATTATCAAGGCCAAACGTCCTAGTCAGTTGAAGTATGCAACAACCCATTTTCCTACTACCTACAACCCTATATATGTTTGAAAATAGAAAAAGTACGCTGAAATCAAAAATAAAAATAAGTGTCCGCAAAAAATGTTTTTGTTTTCTCATTCTATTTCATTTTACGCAATTTGAAATACAAGAGTCGAATTATTTATTTTTGAGAAAATGTCCATATTCGCCAATTGAACTATGTGAATTGGTTTAGATTTGCACTCAGTTAATAGTTGGGGTCAGATTACTCGTCTTTACAAAAATGGGCTAATCCGCTCTTGTGACTAATGATCAACTATTAAGACTAATTCCAACACTAACGCATAATTCATGGGCAAATTTGGATTACTTTGCATAGTTTAGAGGTAAATTTCGAGCAGCTGAGATATATCAAGGTTTTAAGAATTTCGGCGTGGAGCTCACTGACTGCAATGGAGGTCCGGTGAAGGCTACAACTTCTCTGAATTGTCAAAACGCCCAGAAAATACAATCCTTTCATTTCCTAAAGTTTTACTCCAGAAAACTTTGATCAATCGAACCCTGTGAATGGACAAATTTATACCATCTATATTCAATTATTCATTGACAAAAAAATTCCCTTTAGAAAATATCTCCAAATTAGTTAACGTCAACTCATTTAGCATGTTTAAACCGGAAAATTATATCCGTAAGCCATGCATGCATTTTACCGTGGTTGAAATTGAACAATAAATTTGATGTAAAAGACACATGTTATTTATGTATTGCTTGTGTACATGCACGAGTGGGGGCCTTTCCTGTTTTAAAACATGTGTTTCAACCGAATTTTCTTGCTGTCTTTTCTTAGTTTCAGTCCTTGCTGCTAGTGGTCTTTTCAATCAAACATGTAGGCAGTGTTGCTGAATTATGACGATCTAATGGCAACTGTACAAAATAAAGGAACTCGACTAGATATATATACCTAATCTAGTATTGGGGGAAAAAAACATGAATGAATTACGGTAATTGTAGTTGTGGAACTTTAAATGAAATTGAATTGGTGGTTGTATCTAACTAAAACTCTATGATTAAGAGTGATAATGTCTTTATTTATAACCCATCAAGAAATAATTAGGTATCAGCAAATAGATTGGAGTGTAGATTGCCATGCATTTTCCAGCTTAGGACTAACATAGAGTAGTCAATAATTTTAAGAATTGAAAGCGATTTACAAACCCCAATTGTAGGCCCTAAATTTTCTCTTTTTAAAAATAAAAAAAATAAAAAAAGATTGCAAGAGTATTATCATGAGCGGCAGGCTGAGAGAAAATGATGTACTAGTAAATAGCTAAACTCTAGAAACAACGTACATACATTCAATATAGCAAAAGCTAAAGCATTCTGTTGCTATACTCCGCCTTGTCATCATATAATACCAAAATATAAGGGGAAGTTACATAAATACAAGTAAATAAGTAAAATATTTCGTAATCTACAATTATTAACTAAATTACATAATCTACAATATATACTCTATATTTAGGGTATATGTATGATTTTATACCATAAATCAAAAAATGTTGCTATGCTAATAATAAGGAGTTTCCCATATTAGGGATAACCAAATTAAATACTTATCAGAACACATTAATTACTTTTCTAAATATCCCAATATACTCAGCTAGCAATTTAATCCATAAAATAGTAAACTACTGTTTATATGATATATATTATACAATTCCTTGAACAAATATATATATTCTTGTACTTATATATTACGTATATTTCACTATTATATACTATTTATAATATTATTATTTTTATGTATATTAACTAGTATATACTATATATAAAATAATTTCTGATGTATAGTAAACAAAGAGTGTGTGTGTGTGTGTATTTGACCACATACATTATTGTATATATTAGGCATATATTGCAAATATAAATTTAATTGAGTTAATTTTCCTATTTCATGGAAGAGAAGAAAAAAATTGAATAATTAATATGTGATGGCAGAAAGGAAGCCAAGATTAACGGATGGGGTGTCAATTATTAAAAAGATCCTATTTTAGTGGTAATCCATAAGTAATTATATTATTCTTTCTATATATTGTATATTGTATATTTTATATGTTATTGTAGAGTACAATTGGTTGGCACATATTCATATATTAGGTATATCGTAATATTATATATTATATACACAAATAATATTATTATATTATCTACTATATATAATATACTAATTTCTATTATTATATTCACAAATATTTTGTTATCATCTTTTCAGTTAAATATACCAATTTGAATATACCATATACTTTTTAAGGTATATTTTCATGTAGTGATAGTCGAGGGATTCTTGGGAAAATTAAGATCGTAAAGGAAAGATTTTTGGAGATTCTCGGGAGAATTAATTGAAAAGGCAAGATTTTTAGGGATTCTTGGATCTTGGGGAGGGCCCATACGGAAGAGGCACAAATTTGTCAAGGTGAACACATTAATATCAAGGAAAAGAAGAAATTCATTCTTGGGATTTTGAGGATTTTGTATGCAGAAATACCCAGCAGTAGGTGTGAAGCAAAGATTCATTTTGGGATTCTTTGGAATTTGAGGATTTTGTGCTTACTGGTGATATAATATAATATATATAATATTTCCCCTGTGTTGATATTTTAGAAAGGTAAAAAGTTGTATTTGTGTAATTAAAAAGTTAAAATTATGAAAATGTTGTATTTGTATAATTTTTTAGAAGCAGTTTTAATCTTTTTGACGCGAAAGTACAAAAAACGTTGCAACTACTTAAGACCATATTCATACTTGATTTGCAGAACTCACAAGCCAAGTGTTAAAAAATGAGAACTTTGAGATAAATAAGAGATTGAGCAAATAATAGGGTTGACGATAATTGTGGTTTCTCGTGTGCAGTAATAAGTACATAGTTACTTAAAACGGTAATTTTTCATTTATGAAACTCAAGAAGTGAGGAAATGTCATAATGGAGCTAATTCCAGAGACACATGGGCAAAGTCAAAAATCCGACGAGCTAATACCCAAAACACCCCCAACGTTTGACCAAAATTCCAACTACACACCTAACGTTGGTCATTCTATTACGGGACAATTTTTTTCGCATTAAAATGCCCTTTTTACACGATGTAGACAAGAGCGTGACTACACTTTTCGGGCGCGTTATAGCTTTTTTAAAAAAAAAAAAAAGCATGTCGACGTGTTTTAAAATGCCAACTGGACTGCCACATGGATGCCACATAGATAAATTTAAATTCCCTCCATTTTTAGGCTACTTCATCTTCTTCTTCACCCTATTTAATACCCATCTCCATTTTTTTGTCAAAATAATACCAATTATAAAGTTAGAGCTAGGATAGTGATTATTCTTATAATCACTGTTTTCCCAAATCAAATTCAAAAAAAAAAAAAATTGAAAAAAAAACGAAAATCTGAAAAAAAAAAAAAAAAAAAAAAAGGTTGAAAATCTAATCTTGTTAAAGAAAATCTGATTGGAAGTTGCTTGTTTGGAGTTGCTACTTGTTGCTTGGTTGGAGTTATTTAAGCACTAATTCTTTGAAGTTAATTTGGGAGAAAATTAAACTCCATCTTCAGAATTTTGAGAAAGCTATGAAGAACACCAAGTGAGTTTCTTTAAATTCTTGATTGTTTGATCAAATTAATGGATGAACTTTTGTTCTACTTGTGTTAGGAAGCTTCCTTTCATATTTGGGTTTTTTTAGATCAGATTTGAGGAAGTTGGTGTGATTTTTTTTTTTTTTCAACTCCTAATGAAGAAGAAGATGATGATGATGATGATGATGATGAAGATGAAGGAGAATTGGATATGGGTTTTCGGATCCTTATACTAAAAATGGAGTATGGAAAATCGAGAGTTTTTTTTTTTTTTTTTGAAGAAGAAGAAGAAGAGTAGATGGATGGAGGAGGGGGGGAAATTAATAAAAAAAAATGGGAGGAAATTAAAGATGCGACACGTGACTGTGCGCGCGGGATAAAGACCGTTAATAATTGGCTGGGTCATTATATTTGACCGCCACATCAAAGAAAAAAAAAAAAGATTTTTTAATATCAAAAAATTGTCCGTGAGGTAATAGACTAAGCAAAGTTTAGGTGAGTAGTTGAGATTTTGATCAAACGTTGAGGGGTATTTTGAGCATTAGCTCAAAATCCGACCATTGCCTACTTTTAAGAAGAAAACAGTGAACCCAGGTCGGCTAGACCACGGGCCAAACACTGGTCCTTGGTCAGAACAGCCCGTGGGATAGTTGGGGCCGGCCCTAGACATTCTTTAACCCATCCAGGCAGAGCCAGTCGACCAACCAAACCCTTTTTACATGTTTAACTTGTACAGCAGGCAATCACGGATGATTCAATGGATCAATAACACGTCCCTAAAGCACAAAAATATACACCTTATATTATAAGGAAAAGAAACCAAGTATATCACAAACAAGCATAAAGATACTTAATAAATTCTGCAAGGGCAACAAATGCCTCTTTTTGGAAAGGTATACATATAAAAAGAGTCAATCGTTCAATGTTTGAAACAAGCAGAAATGCAATAACAAGATAATCACGTGCCCAGGGCCAGCACAAGGGTCTTCCCAGCATTGCAGCACATCCAGCAATGACCAGTCTCCCTGCTTTTCAGCAAGACAGAAAATCAGAAGCTAGCACCTTCATACCTTTCAGTAAGCTTTACCTCCTTTGAAGATAAGTGACCTAGCCCCAAAGATTTTGGTCAAAAACAATAAAGCTGAGGGGCTGCATGGGGAAGTAGAATCAAAATTCCCCATGTCTCTATAATAAATAATCATGACAGAGGAACAACATAACGTAAAAGGAAAAGAAAATACTTATCCCCAACAAAACAAAATATACATCCCAACAAAAACAAGCTGCCAGCTTAAAAGACACAGTATAATTCTATTCCCAATTCTGTTATCTTTTATTCCCTGTCTATTTTCCTTCATGACGTCATTGCCATCAGCAACAATAAAGACTAAACTCATTGATTGCTCGAAGAAGCACGATAGCTACCAACTCTTGGGCTTCACTCTTCACTCCACCACAGAACAGTTTAACTCTTTAACTTGGATTTCCAACTGGCATTGGCTGCGAATGCTGAGCAATTGTGCTTGTCCGGCCATCTCATTGCCAAACTGCTGAGATAGAGTACTTAATTCAACAGATGATGATCCACTAAGATGTGCTTCGGCATTTCCATGTCTTATATTCATATCATCAAATGCAACACGTTGGAGATTTTCTACTAGTAAATCAGGACTAGCCTTTTGTAGAGATTGAGGACTTGACACGGTTGAATTCTGAACTGATGCCGGCATGAGCCAATTACACCAGTCATTTCTCCGCCTTAGCTTTTCACCCTGCAAAGCAAGGAAGAAATTTTTTAAAACCCGTAACAGTTATGAGGCAAATAATAATACCAGATTACTTCCTAATTTTAGTATAACCACTATACTAATACTAATACTAATATTCTTAAAAGCATATTCCTAGTTATGAAGCAACTACTACCCAAGTATTTTCATGTTTAGCACATCAAACAATTTCCCAATTCTAAAGCACTAAGCATCTCAATTAGCCTAGGACATCAGCAAACAGACTCTTTATACAGTTCAAACAGAAGCAACTGTGAACGTAGGACGCATTAACAAGGAGGAATTACAAACCATTATTCTGTTTCTAGCAGGATCTACTTCAAAGAACATGGTGGTCAATGCAAAAGGCTATTGAAGTCTAAAAAACCATTTACAAGGGTAACAGACTCTAGATGTACATACGATCCCATGCTCACGTCTTTAACAGTGCTCCATTCTTTTACAACACAAGCGCTTTGACAAAATGTCGAATAACACACAGTAAATCTTTAATTATTGGCCAGAGAACCTAGAGATTAAAAGTTTAGAAAGACCACAAACCATTTATAGAAGGAATACCTGCACTTCCAGAACAGTAGAGGACCTCAAAGCATTCAGTATTAGTTGTATATTATCTGTCAGCTCCATCACCTGCAAAAATGAAAAATGCTTTTATTGCATGTCAACTCTTCTATAGTTTTTACCCATGCAAAACTTCCATAGTTTACACTGCTCATTATCAGCACAATTGCCTCCTCTTCCTTCCAGTGTTTCTAAAAGTGAAAAGCGAGAAGAAAAGCATATGCAACTTTGAAGTGAAGTGCTCAAACATCTGTGAATTAGTACTATAAAAATTAAGTTGCAACTAAAATAACTAATTTCGACATCTTTAAGATATCTCTGCCGCTGCGTACCTCCACTTTTGCCTAAACTTTTCTTGCATTATCTAGTTAAAATGTCTTTGTTCTCCCATTTAAACCACAAAAGAACATTCAATCTTCTTTCTGGATGCCACTTACACCATTTACAGAAATCACCTCTCATGAATCACTACAAGTACTCCTGCCTTCTTCACCCTTTTTCGGAAAGCAAAAAACCCTTGAATTAACCTAAAGAGTCAGACAAGAGAGATTCGTCCACATAGTACTTCCGCACTCCAAAGAGTATTATGCTCGAGAACCCTATATCTCCTTACCTTGACGTCACTTACACCTTTTACAGAAATCACCTCTGTTGAATCACTATAAGTATTCCTGCCTTTTCACCCCATACGACAAAGTGCCGAGAGAGGTTCTATGGAGATGCTTGGAGGCTAGAGGTGTACCTGTGACGTACATTAGGGCGATCAAGGACATGTATGATGGAGCCAAGACCAGGCATGACTATGGGAGGAGACTCGGAGCACTTCCCAGTTATGATGGGGTTGCTCCAGGGATCAGCTCTTAGCCCATTTTTATTTTCCTTGGTGATGGATGGATTGACGCGGTAAATTCAAGGTGAAGTGCCATGGTGTATGTTATTCGCGGATGACATAGTCCTGATTGACGAGAATCGCAGCGGAGTTAACGCTAAGCTGGAGGTTTCGAGACAAACTCTAGAGTCTAAAGGGTTCAAGTTGAGTAGGACCAAGACAGAGTACTTGGAGTGCAAGTTCAGTGATATAGTGCATGATGCTGACGTGGAAGTGAAGCTTGGCTCCCAGGTCATACAGAAGATAGATAGTTTCAAGTATCTTAGGTCTATTATACAAGAAAATGGGGAGATTGATGATGATGTCACACACCGTATTGGTGCAGGGTGGATGAAATGGAGGCTTGCCTCCGGAGTGTTGTGCGACAAGAAGGTGCCACCAAAACTCAAAGGCAAGTTCTACAAAGTGGTGGTTAGGCCGACTATGTTGTATGGGGTGGAGTGTTGGCCAGTCAAGAAGTCTCACGTTTAGAAGATGAAAGTGACGGAAATGAGAATCTTTGCGACGGATATGTGGGAACACTAGGAGCGATAGGATTAGGAATGAAGTTATTCGAGACAATATAGGAGTAGCCTCGGTGGAGGACAAGATGCGGGAAGCGAGGCTGAGATGGTTTGGGCATGTGATGCGGAGAGACACAAATGCCCCGGTGCGAAGGTAGAGAGGCGGCGCTATGGACGGTTTCGAGAAACAGGTAGAGGTAGGCGAAGAGTATTGGGGGAGGTGATTAGACGGGACATGGCGCATCTTGACTACTGAGGACATGACCTTAGATAGGAGGGTATGGAGGACTCGGATCGAGGTAGAAGGCTAATAGGTAGTCGCGTTTATCCTTCTTGCGAGTAGTTGCATTGATCTTTAGTTTCTTGTCCCTTGATTTGCGAGTATCGTTTGCGCGAATGGTTTATCATGGCTTATTCAACTTTCGTTGTTTTCATTTTCATGCTTTGAATTGTTTACCGTATCTAACCTTTCCTATGCTTTTTCTTGGTCTAGGTCTTCCTGAAATAGCCTCCCTACCTAAGGTAGGGGTAAGGTCTACGTACAATCTACCCTCCCCAGACCCCACATTGTGGGACTCACTGGGTATGTTGTTGTTGTTATGAAGCAATTAACCGTTGAATTAATCCAAAGAGTCACACTAGAGAGGTTCGCCCGCATAGCTATTGTTTCCACAATCCAAAGAGTATTATACTTGAGACATTTGAAAAATTGTACTTTGTACAGTTGATTGGTCTTGAGTTCTTAGGATCCCTTTTGCAATCAAACAGACATTCTCTGTACCAGCTCCTCACCGGAACTACTTGCTTTAAGACCTATCCTAATCACTACTATCAATAACAAGGATGTGGAACTGCAGAAAATAACAATCGTAAAGGGAACAGGAATTTTGAAATCAACCAACCATTAAACAACTGTAGACTCCGCAACCAACATATTTCAGCTGCAAAGCTAAGTATTCAAATTTATGCACATGCTGACATGCATGGTATCACGAATAATTATACTTCTCATGACTGTGATTGAGTATTGTGCCTAACCTAACCTAACTAGCTTCCTTTACAAACAATAAGAATAAATAAGGAGATGGACATCTAACCCAATGGAAAAGCAATTTGCCATGGAACAAATGACAGTAAACAGTGGTCTAATGAAAGTATTACATCATCACACAGTTACGTGATAATGTATTAGCCAAGAGTGCGCAACAAACACAGTATGGTGGTCACTGACCTCTTGCTAGAATTACATAATTTCAAAACCAAAATATGTTTAAGCACTTTGCATGATAAAGCTTAAAGAGTTCATTATATGAGGACAATGTCAAAGCTTGACAGTTGTCGCAACAATATATTAAGAGCTGCTGATGCAATTGATTGCAGTGCCAATACATATGATTCAATCCAACCACATATTAGCCATCACCAAATCAGTGTTGCGAAAGGCGAGAGGCGCGGCGAGGCGAGGCACTGCCACCTTTTAGGTGAGAAGCGATGGCACCTTCAAAAGGCGAGCCAAAGGTGCTAAGGCGAGCCAAGGAGCTGAGGCGAGGCGAGATGGAAGGCGTGGCCTTTTTTTAAAAAAAAAAAAAAGAAATTGAAGGAAACTTAAATGATATATATATATAACTTATAGCAGCGCAGCTAGGGTTTTATGTACGCATACTCCTCTCTTCTCCTTCAGGCATCAGCTTCAGGTACGCATACTTCTCTCTTTCTCCTTCTTCTTCTTCTCTCTTCCTCCTCTGTTTTCGACTTCTGCTTCTTCTTCAGTTCTTCTTCTTTTTTTATCCCCTGTTCCGGCGATTTCTCCTTTGCATTTTTTTTTGCCTTCTTTTATTTTCTTCTTCTCTTTTTATCCTCTGTTTCTGGCACTACTCCTCTGTTTCTTTCTCCTCTGTTTTTTTGTTTTCTCTCTTCTGCAGTGAGGCAGTGACTGTTTTGCTCCTCTTTTTTCTGTTCAATAATTGTTAACTTTTGTTATAAACAGTAGGTTATGAACTAGTATTGCACTATTGCTTGAATTTTAGTATTGCTTGTCTTATCACTTATGAATTATTGAGTCATTCAAGTTCTAGACTTTTAGTATCTACTATCTACTTTTAATTTTTGAATTGAAATATTTCCTAATATGTTATTGCTAGTGAGATTTTGATTATTTATATATGCAATTAAATATTTTAATTTTTTTGGTATTTATTGGCGCCGCATTTCAAAAGGCGAGCGGCGAGCCTTAAGGCGAGGCAGGCCCTTGTCGCCTTTTGTTGCCGCGCGCCGTCCAAAACACTGCTCCAAATGAACAACATTAGTGCTGCTTTGTGCAAAAGATCATTTATAATCACCAACAAACAACAACATGCATATCAAACTACCTTCTCAAAAGAACGTGCATATAAAATTTCACATTCACTTGGATATTCTAGTACAATAAGAAATCATAGTTGCAATCAGAAGCCTAGACACCCAGAGATGCTGCTCCTTCCTCCAAAATCTCATTATATTCCCCAGTCAAGGGTCAAAATTATGCAGGAATTTTTCCTCCCTAACAAAGGAGTTACAAGTTTCATTAATTTTACCTTTTTTCCTTTCCAGTAATACTCTTACGGGAGAAAAAAGCAACACTGATAGGAGAGGGAGAGGCAGAAAGGCCTCCCGTTGCAACGAACTACCAACTTCCCTGGCTCTCTGCCACTGATTTTATGTTCAACTATGTCCTATTTTGACTAATTCTGTTATGCTGTTACCAAATCATGAGGATAAACCTAAGAACCACAAAAACAAGCTGTTACAGAAGACTAAAGAGGCTCACCCTTTACACCAGATAAAAAGTACAAACAAAGAAGGAAAGTCCAAAGGATAAAGTACAAAAACATTATTTCAGGTTGTGCGTCCCCCTCTTTCTCTCCCTGTTTGAGGGAAAGATATTCTCTAACCCATAAAAAAGGAGCCAAGGCCATTAAACAGGTTCAGCAACATTATTAACAGTTACCATCAATAACGCGAATTAATATGTGGAAATGCATTTTCAGAAGAATGAGCCACTAATACACCTGAAAATATTAGCCATCAATTAAGGGTCAAGAAAACACTCTACAACCAACTCACTTTCTTGAAGCCTGCTATTAGCGTAATGGGAACCCATCCATGTTCGTCCATGTTCTGTCGCAAGAATGTGTCCTTAATTAAATTCTCATTACTGTGACAAAAAATAGGGACAAGAAGAGTTTAGAATACCAATACAGTTAAGGTGGATACCAAATAATAGCAAACAAAGAAGTATCTACCTGAAATAATAATCTATCTGGTTCACTATTCTAGTATGCAACTGGGTATCTGGAACATGAAAGAAGACAGGTGGCCCAGGAGGAAACATAGGCACTCTGAGTGAATCAGGGAAAGGACCAGGAAAATAAAATACTGGTGGAACTTCTGCATATTGTTTAAAGTATCAGTAGAGAGACAAAATGGGGTTTCGTAACTCAGAGAAAGATCTCGAGAAGTAACACATCTCACCAGAGTAAACCATGGGAGTTCGGTAGGGCTGCATAGGCACGGGTGCAGGTATAAAAGGTGGAGATGTATGAGGTGGGCCCCCCATAAATGGCCTAGCTGGACCTCTCTGCGGCTGCATGTGTGCATCCCTATTCCCCCAACCTCTGTGGGGTTTCCAATCCTGATTTCGGCGTTCCTGATCACGCCTACCCCCATAACCATGATGATATGTGCCATCTCCACGGGGGTGTGGACCAACATTGCCTCTCCTATTTGAATTTCGCTGATGTTGGTGGTCATTTCCACCATGTGATTGAGATCCAGATCCTCCCCAATGTCCACCATCCCTATGACTATTACCCCTTGAAGAAGACTCCGCATCAGAATTACCTGACTTTCCAGAATTATTAAGGCCTATTTCCCCCTCAAAACCCTGTGCCTGTTTCTGAGAAAAGCCACCATTTGCTGATGCATAATGGTTCGAATTACCACCACCGCGCTTCATAGACCTTTGGCGGCTGGGTACAACATGGTTCGGCATTGTATTAGGGTTCACATTGTTAGCATTAGCTTGCCTATGAGAAGCTGATGCCACCCCCGTGCCCTATAAGATCCACACATATACATATAAATGAGCTTCTGGAACTAGCATGGACTATTAATTCATATACAAGTTACTCTAGCGGGTGCCAGCATAACCAGAAAATAAAAGATCAAAAAATAGGACACACACACCCACACAATAAAACAACCAAAACCAAGAATCAGAGTCAGGCATCAGACAGCGACAACAACAGCAATTGTCAATTAGTACACCTCAATCCTAAGGTAGTTAGGGTTGATTATATTAATCCTCAATATCTTTCGTTCCATTTAAACGGGTTTCATTCCAAAAATCAGTTAGAGCATACAACTTTTGGATAGATTATATCGTTTCCCGTCCCTACATAATGGCACGCATCAGCTATTTGAAGAATAAACCTACAAGAAAGGGTACACGTTAGAGCTACTATAAAGGTAGAGTAAAGAATAAAATAGGATTATTAGGTAAAAAGTCAAGACAAAATGAGAAAAAAGAATAAGGTAACAACGCGGTCACACCAAATCGTTCGTTACATTTAACGATAAGATACAATAAAATTTAAGTAACAATTAAAACAAACATTATATATAAAGTAAGGGGTCGTTTGGTAGCTGGTTTGGAGGTGAGTTATGCAGGTATTAAATCATGCACAAGTAATACTAATGTTTGGTAGCTAGTTAGGAGGTAAGTTATTTATGTGTAAAATTAATACAGTGTTTGGTTTGCAATTTAGAAACCCGCATAGCTAATACATGAGGGAATCTATGTACTATTTTATGCAGGATAGAAGGTGGAATAACTAATACATGAATAATTAATCCCTGGATAATAGGTTCCCTCAAAATTAATCGCTTTATTACTAATAGCTGCATAATTCTAGCCATCTACCAAAACGGCCCCTTAACAATACAACACAATACAATAGGTAACAACCATCCAAACAGAGTATGAGAGCAAGTTATACAGAAAAGTAGCAATCACTAATTGATGGGGAATAACCTGTGATCCGTCGGAGAGAGTTTGGAGTGAATCAGTTGAAGGTGATTTAGGCGAAGGCTTAGTAGTGGACTCAGAGAGAGCAGGCCAAGACACAGCATCCATAACTGGACTAACAACAACATCACCTCCACCATTTGACGGTTTATTCCAAACCCTCTTTTTACCCACATTATTATCCGACCTCTCATACTCAGCAGCACCATCCTCTAACGCACTACCTTCTTCAGTAGGCGAACAATCAGAGGAGTTAACGGTTTGCTCCCCACGCGCCGTTGATGATCGCTGTGGGCTCTGGGGACCACCGACGACGGTTTCCGAGATAGTATAACTAGGGTTGGTAGCCATCAATTAGGGTTTGTTTGTATGGAATGATCAAACACTAAAAGTGATCTCCCAAAATCCAACACGCCTTCTAATTAGTCTCACTATACTTCAAAATCTGTTAAGTCGATTGACTATTCCTAAAAACACCATACAAAAATTAAACACAATAATATTGAATCGATCAAAATTTTAATAATTAAATAGATATAGAAATCGATGAATGCAAGTAAAACGTTAGAGAGAGTATATATAATAATAACTGACTAAAAATCAAAAAGAAGATGATTTGTACGATCACTCGGCTCAACACACACACCACCAAAAACAAACTGACAGAGAGACCAGTTTTCTCTTTCCTCTCTATATGTATGTATTTTCTTCTTTACTTAGCAGCAGAGAAAACACAACTCAGATAATCATTTACGAAAATACCCTAGTTGTAGCGTCTGCTTGCAGTGAAAAATTGTACATGGTTTGATTGGTCCAACCTGGCAATTGTTGCGTCGCTAATTACCTTTCATTGGATTGTGAGTCTAATTACCTGCCTTTCTTATTCTTGTTAATATCCGCAAATTAGTAAGTTCTCAACAAAAATAATCTGGTGATCCTTTTATAATTAACAGAATCGAAAATTTCGATTTTATATTGTTGGAAGATAATTCAAAGTTGGAGTAGCAAATCTAATTTATTTAGGATTTGATATTTTAATTCATGTCTAAATAGAATTTGTAATTAAAATTATATAGGAATAGGCTTTTTTTATTTCTAGCCAAAGTAGATTTCATACTTTTATAAAAGGGGTGCTATTACTTAGTAGGCGTTTGGCCATGCGATTTAAAATATTATTTTATATTTTAATTTCAAAACAGTGTTTGTTTATGAAATTTACACAAAATTTCAACTTGAACTTTATATCATGATTTTAAATTTCAGATTCTCCAAAAAGAAGGATTTGGGATTTTAATTTTTTTTTAAATGTAAAACTTGACCCATAAATTTATATTTTGTAAAAAAAAATTCATAGGTTGGTAGATATATTTGACTTTGACTCGTAGTAATAATGTTGTTCGTCCTCTCGGTCAACTGATCGGACATGCATGCTCGACGTGAAGACATTGCCCGCACCATATGGGGGATTATATAAAGAATAGTTACACTACAACTCATATTCAATTTTCATTTCTATTGAAGTAAAGTTCGATGTATTTTTTTAGAAAGGTCTTTTGGTGATGTATTAACTTTGTTATGAAATATGGTTTGCTCATTGGGTAAGATTGTATAAGAGTTGGAAAGTTCTGATAGTTTTCACAACTTGTGGGTGTTTATGAAAAATTACAGTTTAAAAATTCAAATTGCATGCGCTACAAAACTTCAACTTCTAATCACTAATTTCATATTATGATTTCAAATTATGTGCAAATGGGGCCTTATTTTCTAGAGAAAATAGAAAAATAAAGGAAAATTATGGAGAGCACTCAAAGATTTATTGAGTTTTTGAATAAAATGTTAATTCTATAAATCGATATTAGAGCCACTACGATTTTGATAGAAAATCAAATATCTTCCGCTATTGGCGAACGCGTTAGCTAATATGTGTCGCCCATCTGTTAAATGATTATGTTGACAAACGTCGAATCAATGACATATACATGAAAAATAATAATGATGAAAAGGATTGGGATTATTATAGGTTTAAGGAAGTGAACCAAATATGGCACAAGAGTTGAGAACTTTAAAAGTCGGAGAAGTGCATCAACAGATATTAGAGATAAGTACTTCAAAAAAATTGGGTGTTGCTGACTGGTGACCGGTGCATCAATGACAGTTAAAAACAAAGTGATTCAACAAAATTGGATATTGATAACAAAGTGCATCAACAATAGTTAACCAAAGTGTTTCTAACAAAATTGGGTGGCAATTCTCAGCCACCATATCCGATCTTGACCATAATTATGAAATCTTAATCCAAAACCTAAACATGTTAAACCTTTCACTGCTCCCGTGGCAATTCCCAGACACCATGTCAGATTCCTCAAGTGGGAGTTGGTGTTCTTCTGCATTTTGTGTCTGTTTCATAATACATAAATAAGAAAACTAGAATTTGCATCGATTCCTCCCCGGAGAGAAGAAACCTTTATCTTCTTACTATTTTTCAAAGACATCATAGTTATTATGAGGGGGAAAAAGGAAAATGACAATTATTAAGTGATTTAATTAATAAATATAGATTAACTTATTATGATTAAAATGAAACAAAAAATCATATGCAAATATATATCATACCTTTATAATATTGTACAATATTGAGTATAGATACATTTCTACCCAATTTCCAATCCAATCAAACTAAAATACTACAAATATTCTTACTGTTGTTAGAAACTTCATAATTTAACCTATATAAGAGGCCACCTTAACATAATGTAATACAACACAATTTCATGTAAGATAAAAATGCACTATATCAACTTTCATCTAAGATTTAAAGCTTTGAAGTTAATTTATGTCACAATTTATTAAATCTCGCCATTTAACCTCAATTTAATTCTTGCGAGGATTTGTATCCTTAGAAAATCTTAGTATACTAGAGTTAGCTAGCTAATTTAAATGGGGGAAAATTATTTACACTCCTAACTTTGCTAAAAAATCAAACTTCTTCTACAGCTTTGAACAATAAACATTCTTCACTTCCTATCAAATGCAATGTTTATTTTTAAAACAAAAATAAATTTTTGATGAACTTTGTACCATAATCCAACAAGTATAAATATGTGCTAAATCAAATATAATTAAGTGATTTCTTTATTCTAAAATGACTTGACTAAGGAATACAATAACTCAGAAAAGAAGACTGAGCAATTAGCATTTTCTAAAGCAAATTAATTTGACTCCAAACGGTTGCCTTAGATGGTTATTAAATATCTTTAATTGCCTTGACTTTTATTATTTTTTTCGAGTTGACTTTTGTTAGATTTGTTTTCTATAACTCATCCAACGTCAACCACTGCACTGAAGTTCTAGTGCCTGATAGCTGGTTCTCATTGCGTCCACCAACACGTATAACGAATTATTTTGGTGGACTAACAATTAACTAGAATAGTCCATTATTTAAATAAAACATCTTGTTCGTAATATTAAATAAACTCTGCATTGCAAAATGGCCATGTTTTGGGTTAGGAATCAGCCTTTCCATCTTCAAGAAACTTCAAAAAATTCTTGTAAAGTTGTCTTCACGTGATACTAAAGCTGGAAACAAATATCATTTGCAACTTAAAGTGAGTTTCTAAAAAATCAGTGTTAAACAAACGCCACCGTGTTTGAAAGGATAGTTTGATTGCACTTGAATTTGGTTTTAGTTAATTTGTAAAAAGTTATTTATTGAAAAAAAAAAATGATACCTTATTTTGAAATAGTTGTTCGTTGGCATGTTTGAATATTTTTTGTTTTCCAAAAACATATATGTCAGTTAAAACGACATGCATTCACTTGTTTTTTTCCTTTTTTGAAAGTTAGACGGTAATGCAAGGAACCTAAGGTATTTCTTGTCTTTAAAGAAAAGCGATGTTGACCTCTTTTATAAATTCCCAGAAAATTAAACTTTAACTTTGAAATTATTTTTTTGGATCTGAATTTCAGAGGGATAATTTCAGAGAATTTCCTCATATTGTGCTTTGTAACGCTAAATTCTCATGTGATTTACGGTATTACGTACCTCCCGTATCTTAATTTTTAACATAATGATTAATTTGAAATATTACAATTTGATTAATTTACCCTTACTAATATTTATTTTCCTTCTATTTTACTAATATAATCTTTTGTTAGGAGGATTTTAATAGCTCAGTTAGTTGACTACTTGAACTTTTACCTTGTTCGTAAGAGTTCTATTCCCACTTTGTAATCCTCCCCTAGTCACCAGGGAAGCAAAATGGGTAAAGATATTTGGGTGAATATAAATATAAAGAGAAGTCTTATTTATTGGTAAATTAAAGCTACAGTTTATAAAAGAAAAAATGACTGATTTCACTAAGGTCCACCTTAATTTACTGCAAAGGTATGTGTGGGGGATTATTAATAAAAACTTTGTGCTGATTGCCCTTCATATGGACTGGTCCTTAAATTTTGCTCCTCAAATCGGTGGTTTTTCATTTTTGTCTCTATTTTTCATTTCATAAAAAATTGTGGATCAAAGTACCTTTATTCATGCGTCTACTAAACTAGAGATTCGGGTTCGAACTCCAACAGAGTAAAAAAAAAAATCGCAAGACAGGATTTTCATAGAAACTATGCCTATCGGGGTAAGGTTATGCCTTAAGGCATAACTTTTGTTGTATCCTATAGAACTATGCCGAACAAGAGGTAAAGTTATGCCTTAAAGGCATAACTACTACTACTATATAGAAACTATGCCTCAAGACATATTTCTGTAGGATAACTTAATTTCTACAGAACTATGACTTAAGACATAACTTTACCCCGAATAGGTATAGTTTGCTATGAAATCTTGCCTTTGTCATACCCCTTTTTTCCCACAAACAAATGATTTATATGTTAAGTTCAAAAGGGTTTTCAAATCGAAAGTGACGAAAATTGTGCTTTGAAAAGGGATTTTACTTAGAGAAAAAGAGTCGCCACCTGGCATCGAGTTTTGGTGTGCCAAGTCACTGTAAAATCAATATCCCTTTCAAAATAAGTTTGACTCTAAAATACTGATCAGCGACAGAGATTCCGATTAAGGAATTCTGTTGACCGAGGGGAAGGTGTGAGGCATCCCTCGAGTCTCGTGATTTTAGCACGGTCGCTTTAATTAATTCGTATTGGCTTAAATAGAAACTCAATGAGATAGATAAAATAAAATAAAAACTCAAACAAGCAAGCAAGCAAGCCCATCAAACGGCTCGGGGTTGCCCCTTTCTAAAAATCTCAAAAAGAAAATAAAAGGAAAACTAAACTAAGCTATCGTATACTAACTTCTGGTCAACGTCCAACTAGGGCTCCATCACAAGTACGTCAGGGCATTCCCAGGATGAAAATTTAATACAAGTACGTCGGGGCATTCCCCGGATGAATATTTAATGCAAGTACTCGGGGCATTCCCCGGATAAAATTTATTCAACTAAAGAGGCAACCTCTCGCCTTCAAAATTCATGCACCGCACCCTAAAATTTGCCTACCAAACCCGTGAATACGATAAAAATACTAATGATATTGAATACAAATATCTTTTAATTTTAGCCCAGCAACTATTAATCGTTGAAATGAAATCAAGCCTAAGTTCTGTTAATTCTCATTATCCCAAACCAACGGCCCATTTACTTTCTCAGGAACTACTGGAAATTCGTTGTTTCAATTCTACAATAATCAAAACTCAACAAGGTAAAGTAAAAAACCAAACTAATTCATCTTCATCAAACAAACCAAGCATTAATAATTAATCGATTACAAAACAAAAGAAAGCATGATTTATAAGTAGTATTAGGGGTAAAGATGGACCTCAAATATGTCTCCACGAACCCGATGAAATAACAATAATGGAACTTGTCCGGAACTGCAACCGAAAATCGAAACCTCGACGGTAACCCGCAACCCAAACTGAATACAAAGACAGAAACCTCAACCCCTCTGTTTAGATTCGTTGTTGTCCGGTATTTTATATTATTTTCATGGCTGTTTTAAGGCGGTTCAACTTGGGGTTTTGAGATGTGTTGAAGGTGTCAAGATGGAGCTGTTTCCGGTGGTTCAAGAGTGTTTTAGTTGTGGTTCTGGTGTGGATAGATGGATTCGTTGCTGGCTGTTTGGAACTCTTTTTTTTTTCTTTTTTTTTTCCATGGTTTGCTGGCGTTAATTGTCACGACCCAACCTAGGGCCGTGACAAGAGACCGGGCTTACCCTGTCTGAGGACTCAACACTTGCTACTTACACTCGCATATGGCGATCAATAGATTTTTTTTGAAATTCTAAATGAAATACTAAAGTCGATACATAACTTAAAGCGTCTTAAAAAGTACTGACATATTTATACACATACATAAATATATACATGACGTAGGACAAGGCGGGCCGAGGAGGCTACCGCTACCTCTGTTCAACAATATAGTGTCTAACAAAACCAAACAGTATCCATAACACCCACGCTGTTCGCAGACGTCTAAAAGTACAACTTGCAGAATATATACACAAAATTATACCAAAATAGGAACACCCTCCGGAACGAGTGGAGTTGTCCGACTTCTAGAGCTGAATCCCCCTAAGTAGCTGGATCGCCGAATCGCGTCCCTGTACCTGCGGGCATGAAACGCAGCCCCCGAAGAAAGGGGGTCAGTACGGAATATGTACTGAATATGTAAAGCGAGGATAGATAATAGCCACTGCACAATTTAGGAGGGAAGAAATCACAATCAACCCAATACCTGCAGCCTTCGCTTAAGAAAAAAAAAAAAGGGCATAAATAAATACACAGAGCTCTAAAACAAGCTTTAAATAAATAATCGCAATCCAACTAACGTTTTCACGGTAAGTAATGTAATCTAGAACTCTTCTTTTAAAGGAGTAATACAATACATCACACGCGCCGCTTCCGGCGAAATAATGATAGCCCCTTCGGGCAGCCGCTTCCGGCTCAATATTAATCATGGCCCCTTCGGGCAGCCGCTTCCGGCTCAATATCAACAATGGCCCCTTCGGGCATATTAGTAATGGTAAGGTAAACATAAATAGTAAATGAAATAAAATAGTAAAACCTCGCATCCCTTGCGGAGTGGTTTTGAAAAATAGCACACTCAGACATAAGCCAAGGCCATAGCGCGCCCAGACGTAAGCCGAGGCCATAGCACACTCAGTGATCGGCTGAGGCCATGGCTCGCTCAGATACAAACCAAGGCCATAGCACACTTAGGCATAAGCTGAGGCCATCGCACCCCCTTCGGAGTGGTTTTAGAAAGAAATCAATTTTATGTTTCTTGTACAAAACTAGTTCTTTTAAAGAAAAATCATTGGTGAACCACAAACGCGTTTCCGAAGCTATTTTTGGAAAACCGAAGTAATGATTGTATTAGTAACGTTGTAGTACAGCAAAGTATACTATAGAACATAATGAAGTAGTTCAACAACTGCCCTGTAATTATTGTACCAAAATAAGTCGGGTGGAGCAGTACAAGAGTCTCGGGACTGTGGGCCCACACTACTAGAAAAAGGGTCTTTAGTGGCAATAAAAAATGCCTTTAGTGGCAATAAGAATTGCCGCCAAAACATTTACCGGCCATTAAACTTTGGCCGGTGATGTTGCCGTCGCTAAAGCCTTTAGCGGCCATTCAAAGAAAATCTTTGGTAAAGGGCTGATTTATTGCCACTAAAAATCAGATGCTTTAATGGCAATTATGTAGCGGCAATTATGATGGCTGCTAAATCCAATCCAAAAATGACTAATTATGTTCTTTTAGTGTCCATTTTTGTGGCCTGTAAATTTAATTAAATTGCCGCTAAAAGCCACAAAATTTATACGCAATTGTTTAGCCGCCAACAATAATGGCTACTATATTCTCCCAGAAAATGATTTAGCTTGCTAATAAATTTAATTAAATTATTAGTAAAAGAGTCGTTTAGTGGCAACAAAGTACGGAAAATGATAAATAAAAATATCACTATTAATTCATAAAAACATAATGTGTCTCTTTAGATCTCGCAAACAAAGGAAGTACTGATCCAAAATATTAATGTAAAAGAACTTAAAAAATTTATATTGTTTGAACTAAATAACTAATGTCACTATATAACCAATCTTATTGAAAACCACAAATGATAGTCTTCAAATAATTTCTCAACTCTTCACCACTTTGATATCTTCCAAAAGCAAAATTTGAACATCAGACTGTATAACCTGAAATAATAATATAATTGTCTCAATAGATGAAATATAATGTAAGAAAACATGAAATTTCAGTTTCAAACTCCATGTCAAATGCCTAATGTAACAAATATATATCCAGCTACTTGGTGGCTTTCCTAAAGTTGATTGTGGAGGCCCTTGATATTCAAGAATACATCCAGGTATTCTCTGTCTAAAGAAACCTACAAGTATATGCTAACAGTTTAGTATGCCAGACAAGAAGCTCTTTCTCAAAATCTATAAAATGGAGAAATCTACAAATAGGCACTGCTATAAAAAATTAAAGAGAATATATGGGTTCTATCATTCAGACAGTATGCCCAAATAAATGTTAAAAAATTAAAAGATCGGTAGAGTATATTCTTATCATGTTTTTCTGACAACTTCCACACACCAAACTTTCCCAACCACATCATGTCTATAAATGTGAAGTACCTTGCTAACTTTAACTACTTAGATTAGAAGCAGAATGTGGCTAGGCTTGAAAATTATCATTATCAAAAATTAAAAGTTAGGCTTGAAAATTATGTCGAAATGAGGGATTATTTATTTTGTTGATGACTTAGCATTTCAATGAAAAGAAAAATCTTTCTTAGTGGTGCGACATTCAAGTCTTCATCTTCACTTAAGAAAAGTTATAAAAGAAAAATAGACCACCATAAGAATGAGATTAAGGAACAAAAAATGAAATACTCATAAGATAAGAAGGCACAAATATTTGAAATGTGAGCGCTTACCTATCTCATAATTCATAAGAGAAACAGCCATTTATTTCTCTATTCTTGGTCCAACTACCGTCTCCTGGAGCAGCCCAAGTAATAAAATGACTAGGAGCAAAACGTTCACGTCTCTGTGGTTAACCTAGCTGAAAAGTAACCTAATAAGTAAAAAAAGACTAGTAGCTGAAAGGTAAAGAGCATGACAGAATAAATGGTGTCTTACCTATTCTTTTCCAGTTTCTCTTTTTTGAGCATTTTTACCGCTAGAATCAACAAATTGTCCTGTGAAAGGAATACAGAAGTCAGAAATTTCTACATCAGAAGAAATGAGCCTATGGAAATACAAAAATGAGCAAATGAAGCTGGAATTATGACTAACAAAATTTATCTTTACCGTCTGGTTTTACCAACTTCATACACCACTTTAAAGCAGGTTTAAGATAAAGCACAACATTGACATTTCCAAGGGTAAAATCAGGAGTTGCCACCTAACAAGTTAACTAGGTGTGAGTACACAGATTGTCTTTACCACAAAGAAAGTGAAGCTGCAATAGCTTTCTAATTGATCATAAAGCCAAATTTGTTTCCAATACGCACTAAATGAACTCAAACAGGAAGCAATGCTTCATACTAGACCAAATGATCAAACTATCTCGTTTTTTATCAGAAATGAATGAGAACATAAGGGCAGACTAAAACAACTATAAAATAGAGTAAGGATTATATCTTTTGAGTATGAGGCAATAACAGAAGACCAAACGTCTGAATAATAGTCGCAGCAGCAGTGACAAGGTAAAATGATAAATGCTTGATTTAAATAATGCAATCACCAAAAAAGGAGTTCCATTTTTGGGTAATAGTCACCGTAACTAAGCAAGAGACTAAAGAAAAGCTTTTAGAATGATAGAATTTGAATCCGTAGTGATAAATTAGCAGTGCGAGTAGTAGAAATAGGTGAGAATAGCAACTAATAGCATTAGGTCAGTCAACCAAGAAGCTAGTAATGTTTCTAATTGAGAAAAGGCCGATACATTGGCAAGAGGACACTTTTGAAGCTATTTGGACTGGGATATGTTGTGCCTACTCCTCTTTTCAAGAAAATCTAATTCTCATTTCTGCGAGACTGAAAGAATAAAATCACAGAAATAACGACTGATTATAAGAAGGGACAAAAATTTCACGGATAAGTCCACAAGATAAACAAGTGAGAAACTCACAATAATTGCACGGCCAAATGCACTTGCACTCGCGTAAGCCCGTGTTCCAGGAAGCATTACCGTACCAACTGCACATAAAAGATAAGATTTCATCTAGATGAAGAGCATGCCTTACACACTTTTCCTAGAAATGAACAGACAACTAAAACAGGCGCATGAGAAATCAAAGCAAATCGTTGCCATATCAAACACAATAATCACAACAATATCTTCATATCACATAGAACAATAACCAATGAACCAACAACCACATTTCACATAGGTATAAAATTTACTGAAATGAAGAAACTTATATAAATGGATTAACAACTTAATGCATACTTGAATCAAGGTGAAAAAATATGTAAAGATTTACAGCAAATATGTACAAGAAAAAAAGAGGGCAAACCTATGAGCAGAAACAACATCTTAGTCATGCTACCACATCACAGAACTTGGAACACATGATTTAGTACCATGACACACAAACAATGAGCAGTCTCGCAATAAAATAGACTACAAAACAGAGATATATATGGACAGGTTGTTCCTTTAGACAGAGAGTTTTCATAACATAGAACCTTGCCACTAAAATGCACAAAAGCCGTGGAATGAATTCCACTTCTAATGCCTACTGGAAGCTAATCAAAGAAATGCAGACAAAGACATCCAACACAGGTCCTCATTGAAGACTCCTCAACCTTATTCTTATCAAGAGATGGATTTGAATTGCATATCCGTAATACCTGGAAAATGAGTTTAGACAAGGACCAAAAGCATGTGGTTAAAGTGTTGAACTTACATAAATGGATCTCAGCATAGTTTTAATTCTTTTTCATGGCATATTCCACTAAATAATACAACCAAGTCAACATAAGTATTTTCCTTCATCAGATAGACAACCAAAACTAAATAATGAGACTCTGAAGCATTTCTAAATCTTGACTGTAAGCATGCTTTTATCAACGCATAAGAAAGGAATTTATGAATACTGTAGTTATGAAAAAAAATGTGAGGGGAAAACAAAATACCTTTGTGTCGTAGATTGGAATCGAAAAGCGCAAAACCAAATCCTCGACAATAAAAAGTAAACATTAATCTGATCATGCTTGAAATAGAACGAGGCTGTCTATTATTTTGCTCAAATAATTTTGGAACTCCAATAGCGAGAAGCCCTAACAATTGAACTGAGAACGATAGAGGACAGAAGAGAAGGAAACTGACCAACAATTTTCACCATAGAAATGGAAAACGAGTCGTCGGAGAAAGAGAGGGCGAATAGCTCGTCGGAGAAGGAGTCTAGGGTAAAATTGTTTTTTTAGTGAACGAGCAATCGAGTAAATTAATTTTATAAAAAATCTTTTGAGGGGAACACTTGGCGGGCCCAAAAAATATGGGGGTAGGATATAAAATAATAGTAAAAGGTAGTACGAGTAACTTTTAGTGGCTATACTTTTTAATTGACACTAAAAATGTATTTATTCCCCGCAAATATTCAATTGCCACTAACTTCTGCCTTCTACGAATAATTTACCGGCAGAAGTCTTTTTTGTAGTAGTGCCACCTCGGGTCAAGTCGAGGCGGCGAACATGAATTACAAAGATTAGGCTCCCTAAAGCCATCCATAAAGGTTCCGGAGCGATTCAGGTACATCGGTAACCGTTACAAAGGTTTAAGCATTCTTTTGACCAAAGATAAGGATTTTAGTTCAATTGCGCTGAATGAATAGTATGCAAAATCAAACTCGGATTTCCAAGAGCAGAACTATTCCCGAGGTTCCGATCTTCACCTAGTATGACTAGGACATGCCAAAGGAAGGAAAGGTAGGCTTTACATACCTTGTTCGCGTCTTACGCTCGTCTGAGCTCCACTCCCGTTTCTACCAAAATCTACAATTGGTCATAGTTACCAAATGTGAGTTACAAGCTTTTAAGAACTCAAGTTTAAATCCATACTTGCCTACCGAAATTTCGACAAAGCATTTCCCTATAAATTCAACATCCCGGAGTTAACCCGGCCATAATATCAATAACAACATCCACAGCAATACCAACAACACAATAATAGTCACTACAAATCACAATATAACACAACTAATCTTCTTTCCACCATATTGTTATAGCTTTCATTCCGACTTCACCTTTCCAACTTCATGTCAACATTCTCATATTTATTTACCAATCCACAACCATTCAGATACAATTCGGAAACACTTCATATCATTTCTACAAAACATTCGCAAAATATACCACATATGCAAACTTTCCTCCAAAGCCGTAATGCATCCAAAACTTTTAATCTTTAACATGCATATTCATAGTATGTTTCCATCTTCCAATTTCACCAACAATCATCATAATTTGCTTCCTAACACTTTCATTTCCATGTTAACATAAAACTAGAATAAAATCATATAATTCCCTACAACTACCTAACAATGGATTTTTCATGCCAACTTAAACCATTCTCCTTTCATTTACTCCACAAGAACACAACAACACAATTAATACACAAAAATGAATTCAATCCATCTCCCTTCACTTATAGCACCCCACGGCCAAACACACACACACACACACGGCTTGCACACCACACACAACAATTCCATAATTTTCATGCAACTCTAATCACTATAACACATATACCCATTCCATAACACAAAAACATAGAATTCTTACCTTTTTCTTCAAATTCCAACTTGTCGCAAACGTGGTTCTTTCGCTAAACTAATTATACCACGTCGAAGAGCGTCTTGAACTTGTCAAGAATTCAAGAAGGAAGAGATTTTTGGATCAAAGTTGAAGGCTTGGAAATTTTTCTCTTTTTTTTTTTTTTTTGTGGCCAAATGGTTTAGCTAGTTGTTCTCCAAGTTCTTCCTTTTTTTTCTTGAACTTTCTAATGGATGATTATGCATGAAATCATCCACTTATACCCACAACCACATGCTTAGCACATGACCAATTAAGGCATTTTGGGGTTGGGCCAAGGCCATGTTGGCCGGCCACCCCCAAACATTTGGGCCCAAATTCTCTTATTTTGTTCTAGCCCAATTCATCATGGATCCTATTTTAAAATTCCCGAGACTAATTTTCAAAATTCCAAACTTGCCCTTAGGCCTTGTCCAATGTTCTCGTGTCAATATTTCCATAAGTAACAACATACACACCACATAAAATCAAAGCATGGCCTTATTCTTACAAATCACAATTATGTGCAAATTTCCCGAATGTGCAGAAACACGGGATATAACATCCTCCCCCCCTTTAAAACATTCGTCCTCGAATGTTAAATGAACCTTATAAGGTCTTATAAAATAACGCGGGGAAGTTTATTATATTATATTATTTTTTGGCAGCACACATAAATCATTTGCCAATCAATATAACAAATTCACCAACTTAGATTACCTGGTGGTGTATCCTGTGGAGCCTCTGGATCCGGTCTCCCCCATAGCGCATAGATACGGTGTGGCCCCGTACTGGAATTAGGCGCTCTACCTCCGCCCCTACCTCGGCAGGAAGAAGTCCGAGGTCCCGCCGGGGCTCTTACCGAGGGTGACGATGCTCGCCGCCGAGTTTCCGTATCGGTGTGGCCCACTCCTCGTGGGCAATCTCTAGCATAAAGGCGCTTCTGATCACCACAAGTATAACATACACCATGCCGACATCGCCCTACGTGGCGTCTCCCACAAGTCGCACGCGGGGAGGGGGGCATCACCCCCGCCCCGACCCCGCGCGTTCGGGAGCTCGACGCATAAGAAATTTTTGTCTTTGTCTGGAAAGCCTCCTACCCCGCCGAGATCCTTGAATCGCGAGAATGCGCTAGACCGGGGTCTCGTTTCTCCGTGGAACCTTTATTCCGACCCTCCGACCCGGCCCTCTTGGGCCGACCACTACCGCCCCGAGGTAGCCTCTCGCCGACGCTTACGATCTTCTCGATCCCCGGGCATAAGCTTGAACACGAGCTATATCCATACCCGTTGCATGGAAACCGCCATACAAGCCCCCCCGTAGTTCGTGCTCTAATCCCTTACGTAGCGATGGATTCTATCCTCCATATCCCGTACAATAGAAGCGGGGCATATCTAGCTAAAGAATCAAACTCCACACTATATTCCCTACCGTACATGCTACCGCCGCAAATTAAGGAACCGGTCAACTCTTGCCCGCCTCAATTCGTGTAGGCATGTGATGGCGCAAGAAGGCATCCGAGAATTCCTGCCAAGTCGGCGGAGGGGCATCCCTCCCTCTGGATAACTTCCATGACTGAAACCAGTTAATTGCTATACCCTGTAGCCTGTAGGCGGCTAGCTCAACAGACTCCGTAGCCGACGCCCTCATTATATCCAAAGTACGCTGCATACCATCTATAAACTCCTGGGGATCAGCATTTGGGTCCGTGCCTTTGAATTCTGGGGGGATTTAGGGTAAGAAAATCTCTCGGCCCCGGCACTAGCGGCTCTATCCGGTATTCATGGCCCCTATCCCGTCGTCCACCGAGTAGTAAGTATCTGGGTTAGCAAGCGTATAGCATCCTTCATCTCTCTATTTCCTCGATTTCGGATATCCGGTCGGCGAACCGGAGGCACCGGCACGGTGGCCGGAGCCGGGGCCGGATCACCGCCTCTCCGGCCCCTCCGAAGATGGAGAAGTAGGAGAACCCCGGGGACCGAACGCGCGTATCCCAGCCGCGAGTCCGAGCTGTGCACCCGGGGGCTTGGCTACCCGCCTCGTCCACAACGGCCTTGCCTCTCCGAGCCGTCGTCGCTTTACCCTTCCTAGGCATTACCGAAATCATACGCATTATTAGATTCGGGACTTTTACTTACGACACGCCTATCCGCACGATCTTCACCACGAAAGAAAGAATAACACCCTATTAATGTCTCGTAGCTTCCTCGTTTATAGATGTGGTGCACAACACACCGATAAACAAGACTCTACTAGACACCGTCTCGCGAACATGCCGAGGATCGAATCAAGCCTCGAGCACACTTTTGTCACGACCCAACCTAGGGCCGTGACAAGAGACCGGGCTTACCCTGTCTGAGGACTCAACACTTGCTACTTACACTCGCATATGGCGATCAATAGATTTTTTTTTGAAATTCTAAATGAAATACTAAAGTCGATACATAACTTAAAGCGTCTTAAAAAGTACTGACATATTTATACACATACATAAATATATACATGACGTAGGACAAGGCGGGCCGAGGAGGCTACCGCTACCTCTGTTCAACAATATAGTGTCTGACAAAACCAAACAGTATCCATAACACCCATGTCGTTCGCGTACGTCTAAAAGTGCAACTTGCGTAATATATACACAAAATTATACCAAAATAGGAACACCCTCCGAACGAGTGGAGTTGTCCGACTTCTAGAGCCGAATTTCCCTAAGTAGCCGGATCGCCGAATCGCGTCCACCGCGGCATGAAACGCAGCCCCCCGAAGAGGGGGTCAAGATGAATATGTACCGAATATGTAAAGCGAGGATAGATAATAACCACCGCACAATTTAGGAGGGAAGAAATCACAATCAACCCAATACCCGCAAAGCTTTAAGAAAAAAAAGGCATAAATAAATACACAGAGTTCTAAAACAAGCTTTAAATAAATAATCGCAATCCAACTAACGTTTTCACGGTAAGTAATGTAATCTAGAACTCTTCTTTTAAAGGAGTAATACAATACATCACACGCGCCGCTTCCGGTGAAATAATGATAGCCCCTTCGGGCAGCCGCTTCCGGCTCAATATTAATCATGGCCCTTCCGGGCATTGCCGCTTCCGGCTCAATATCAACAATGGCCCCTTCGGGCATATTAGTAATGGTAAGGTAAACATAAATAGTAAATGAAATAAAATAGTAAAACCTCGCATCCCTTGCGAAGTGGTTTTGAAAAATAGCACACTCGTACATAAGCCAAGGCCATAGCGCTCCCGTACGTAAGCCGAGGCCATAGCACACTCGGGATCGGCCGAGGCCATGGCTCGCTCGTATACAAACCAAGGCCATAGCACACTTAGGCATAAGCCGAGGCCATCGCACCCCTTCGGGAGTGGTTTTAGAAAGAAATCAATTTTATGTTTCTTGTACAAAACTAGTTCTTTAAAGAAAAATCATTGGTGAACCACAAACGCGTTTCGAAGCTATTTTTGGAAAACCGAAGTAATGATTGTATTAGTAACGTTGTAGTAAAAGCAAAGTATACTATAGAACATAATGAAGTAGTTCAACAACGCCCTTAATTATTGTACCAAAATAAGTCGAATGGAGCAAGACAAGAGTCTCGGGATCGTGGGCCCACCTCGGGTCAAGTCGAGGCGGCGAACATGAATTACAAAGATTAGGCTCCCTAAAGCCATCCATAAAGGTTCCTGTGAGCGATTCGTATACATTGTAACCGTTACAAAGGTTTAAGCATTCTTTTGACCAAAGATAAGGATTTTAGTTCAATTGCGCTGAATGAATAGTATGCAAAATCAAACTCGGATTTCCAAGAGCAGAACTATTCCCGAGGTTCCGATCTTCACCTAGTATGACTAGGACATGCCAAAGGAAGGAAAGGTAGGCTTTACATACCTTGTTCGCGTCTTACGCTCGTCTGAGCTCCACTCCCGTTTCTACCAAAATCTACAATTGGTCATAGTTACCAAATGTGAGTTACAAGCTTTTAAGAACTCAAGTTTAAATCCATACTTGCCTACCGAAATTTCGGACAAGATTTCCCCTATAAATTCAACATCCCCGGGAGTTAACCCGGCCATAATATCAACAACAACAACCACAACAATACCAACAACACAATAATAGTCACTACAAATCACAATATAACACAACTAATCTTTTTCCCAACATAATGCCATAGCTTCCATTCCGACTTCACCTTTCCAACTTCATGTCAACATTCTCATATCTATTTACTAATCCAAAACCATTCAATAAAATTCGGAAACACTTCATATCATTTCTACAAAACATTCACAAAATATACCACATATGCAAACTTTCCTCCAAAGCCATAATGCATCCAAAACTTTTAATCTTTAACATGCATATTCATAGTATGTTTCATCTTCCAATTTCATCAACAATCATCATAATTTGCTTCCTAACACTTTCATTTCCATGTTAACATAAAACTAGAATAAAATCATATAATTCTACAACTACCTAACAATGGATCCTCTTTTTCATGCCAACTTAAACCATTCTCCTTTCATTTACTCCACAAGAACACAACAACACAATTAATACACAAA
Source organism: Lycium ferocissimum (assembly GCF_029784015.1). Lineage (NCBI taxonomy): Eukaryota > Viridiplantae > Streptophyta > Magnoliopsida > Solanales > Solanaceae > Lycium > Lycium ferocissimum. The sequence continues at coordinate 30,653,361 of NC_081343.1, read as the reverse complement.
AATGAATTCAATCCATCTCCCTTCACTTACACACACCCACGGCCAAACACACACACACACACACAGCTTGCACACCACACACAACAATTTCATAATTTTCATGCAACTCTAATCACTATAACACATATACCCATTCCATAACACAAAAACATAGAATTCTTACCTTTTTCTTCAAATTCCAACTTGTCGCAAACGTCGGTTCTTTCGCTAAACTAATTATACCACGTCGAAGAGCGTCTTGAACTTGTCAAGAATTCAAGAAGGAAGAGATTTTTGGATCAAAGTTGAAGAACTTAAAATTTTTTTTTTTTTTTTTTTTTTGTGGCCGAACGGTTTAGCTCTCTCAAGTTCTTCCTTTTTTCTTGAACTTTCTAATGGATGATTATGCATGAAATCATCCACTTATACCCACAACCACATGCTTAGCACATGACCAATTAAGTTTTGGGACAAGGCCATGTTGGGCAAACATTTGGCCCAAATTCTCTTATTTTTTTCCGCCATTCATCATGGATCCTATTTTAAAATTGGGCTAATTTTTAAAAATTCCAAACTTCCCTTAGGCCTTGTCCAATGTTCTCGTGTCAATATTTCCATAATAACAACATATACACCACATAAAAATTAAAGCATGGCCTTATTCTTACAAATCACAATTATGTGCAAAATTTCCCAAACTTGAAACCGGGATATAACATTAATGGAGGGCCTTTGGGTCCAATGTTGTCGTGTCAATGCGGTGGTGGTTTCCAGGTGGTTTAAGTGGGGAACAACATACACATAGGGTGGTTTAACAGTGGGTGTTTTTGGTGGTTTAATGGGTTTAGGAGGAGATGATAGTTTACTGTAAAAAGAATAAAAAACAGAGAAGATGAAGATTATGATGGCTCCCTTTTTTTTATTCAATCCGTCATTCTCTCTCTATATTATCATTCCCTATATATGGATATCTGTGGATCTTGTGTATTCCTTAGGTATTAATGGCTTGGAGAAAAAAGGAAATCCCAGGGAAGAAAAATGGATTGTATGCTGATGTCCCAAAACGTGAATGTGCAGGTGTTGTGTGTGTGCCCCTTTTCCCCTTTTTCCTTTTTTTTTTCTTCTAATTGTGTGAGCCCCACCCCCAACAATAATATTCCTCCAAAAACGTGAATGTGTATGTGTGTGAATTGTGGAGTTTGTTGCAAATGATAAGATAGAATCTTGGACAGGTGGCAAATTTCCATTGGGCTCTTTTTTTTTTTTGTTTGTTTCAATAAAAATCTAAATACACTTATAGCAAATTAACCACCTAATTTTAGACTAAGAAAAACAAACTTATACATTTAAATCCGAATAAAAGAAAAGAATATTTTTTTTTTTGAAATTTTCTCTTTATCTTAACTACGAATCTATTTTTTTTTTATTATTATTATTTTCACAACAAAACAACTAAAATGAGACAAAATTCGAAATAGCAAGATTAAGCCAAAAAGAAATATTTAATGTTAAAAATTGTGTAAAACAACTCGGGGAGGGTAAAAAATTACGTGTCTACAGCCTGTCCCTCTTTGGTTGGGGACGCGAAGAGTTCTCAGACAAAGATGTAGACAACGAGACAAATTTGGACCCGACCATTATTTGGAGGAAGAAAAAGGAATGGAACAAAAATGTAACCGAGCCCTGGTCTTGGGCATCCTACATATCCCGAGTTGTAAGGGAATCAGGTCTCGTGTAGTTTAAGAGGTAAGAAGGGTGATGAAACATACTGACTTGGGGAGTCGATTGAGGTCCTGTCGAGGTTTCGGTCCGCGGCTCATGTTATTACATCAAAATGAAAAATAAAAGTTAAAAAGAAAATATAAGTACAAGACCCATTTGATTTTTTTGAATCTTCTGCTTGTTTTTAAACTTTTAAAATTTAA
>NC_081343.1:30608209-30651357 GCF_029784015.1 Lycium ferocissimum | reverse complement strand
TCATGGAATGGATGTTTGATGAAAAAAATTAATTTTTATAAATATAATGTCATAACATCATTCAAATGTTTGACAAAACAAATATATTAACTGTAGGTGAAAAATAAACACCATGCAATGTGAAATAACAAGTCAATAGTACTAAAGTAAATAAATTAAAATAAAAAATATAGCCTAAATTCAAAATTAAAAAAAAAAAAAAGTTAAACATAATACTCTTATGTCAAATTCCAACATTACATAAGTAAGTTTTAATGTAACTTAAGTAAATATAATTTAAAAGAAAGAGAAAATATAAGTTTATAACCTCATTCACTACAAAATTTTACTTTAATAACATCACTCATTATATCTCAAGTTTGTTAACGACTCAATCTTTCTAATACTAAGAGGTGTAATATCAAAAATTAGAATAACAACACAGTTATGCTAAATGAATAAAATAAAATAAAAAATACGAGCAATTGCATGTAATCACAAGAAGTAAATGTTGAGAATGAGAAAAAAAAAAGAAATGAAAGATAAATAATATCAAAAGAAAAATATATTATAAAAAATAATAATTAGAAGGTAAAAATAAACAAGAAGTTAATAATAGAAATAAAAATTGATTAAAAAAAGAAAAGAACTTAAAATAGAACAAAAAAAGAAAAAAAACTAAAAAGTGACCATGTAATAACAAGGTGTTAATTACACCCAATTCTCAACTCACCTTGAGAATTGGAGAGTGTAATTACACCTCTTAATTACACACAAGTCCCATCTAACCAAGTAATTACTTGGTCAAATAAATAGGTCTAAATGTGAAATTACATCGAGTTACACCCACTTCCAATTACCTGGGTAGCTTTCCAAACATGCCTAAATGAAAGAATGTATTGCTAAGGATAAATTAGTCAAGGTATTATTATTCTTTTTTTTTTAATCCAAAATATAAGTATATGATATAGGTTCTTAAAAAGGGGAAAATTGACAAAAAACAAAAACCAAACACTTATGATGCCAAAGCAAGAACTTAAAACTTAACCAAAAGCACCAGTTCAAGCTGAGGGCATGGCGTTACTTACACAGTTGTGATTAAGTCAACGACAGTAACACAAATCGAAAAACTCGTGCACGTCAGACTATCATCTCTTCCATTCAACTTCGGCTTCTGTAACGCTTCTTGAGTCCATTTCTATTAGCATATGAAGCTCCATCTCGGCCGCGATATGGAGACCAACTATGGTTGCAGCTGCGTGGTGATGGGCTTCAGTGCCTAGGGGGACGCTCACGAGGACTATAACTCCTACGACCATAATTTGGGCTCTTTCGGTATCTAGGAGGGCTCCGACTTCTACGTCTTCCAGGACCTCCACCTCTACGCGTTTTGCACTCGCAAGCAAAATGACCAGACTCACCACACTTGTAGCACTTCAAATCAAAGCCTACAGAGCGACCTCGTGCCTCTCCACGGCCCCCACGACCTCCTTCTCTAGAATTATGTGAAAGCTCCACCCTCCATATTGTTTACCCCTAAAAAGGTAACTATTAAATTTATATGTGGTTTGAACGATATGCGATTTGATTCATTTATAGAGTAACAAAATAACTACAATGGAAAAAAGATTAAGGATAAGAAGGTAAGAGATAGCCTCAATGAATATCATAACGGCTGGTGCTGACTGAGGCTAAAGCACTTCGAACCCGAACCGATTTGTGAAAATTCTCTTGCCTTTGATGCTAACAGAGCTTTTAGAATTAGGGTTTTTAAATATAAGTATGCAGAAAACTAAAAGAATCAGATGCCTCCCTATGAGGGTTTACCTCCCTATTTATAGTACAAGTATTTGTGTTCTACATGGTAACTAAATCAAGCATGGGGATAATGATCCCTCTGAATCTCGGACTCATCAGTTGTAGGGCGCGTTGTGCAGAAAGAAATCCGTAACGGGCTGGATTTTTTAGACTTATCAACTTGAAACATAACCCTTCGGATCTCGCTGCGTCCGGATGACTGAGTCTGAAACACTCCTATCCGATTATTCGAGCTCATCCTGACCTATTGCCCTTCGTTCTTACTCCGAATCTTCAGGCGTTGGGTCGAGAACCTTGACCCCAATTTTTACCGTATACAGATAGTCCCTCTATTTTTCGAAGGAATGTATTGACTCCGGGAAATGGTCCGAATGAGGCTGAGCAGTTCGTACGCCGCCACCTTTGACAAGACATTCTATCACTTCTGCACTCTGCCCGATTTTGATTCTTCATTATTACCGCCGCCTAATCAATCTCGAGAATCCACCCCTTGTTAGAACTTTAAACCTTTCAACTTCTCACTTTTTACTATATAAAGCCCATACTTCATATCTTGCCATGCATTTGGAAAAGAACCCTAAGTTCCGAACCCTTTAAAACCCTTATTTGCAACTGCTTGTTTCTAAACCTTCTTTTCAACAATGGCTTCCATACCGTTGCTAACACAAAGTGCGGATCACCCCTCATCACCGCCACGTTCTCCGCCATTGTCTGCGACGGGAGCTTCGAGCCCTGAGGAGGTGCTTGAGTTCCTTGCTGCCGACATCCTCCCCGCTAGTTTTAAATATGTGAATGACTGTAAAGTTTCTCACCACCTCGAATCTGTGGAAAAGTTTGAATCCTATATTGATGTCGCCACTATTCCCACTGTTCGGAATGATTGTAATTTGGGTGCGGGTATCGACATCCGCCTTGTTGAATAGGGGGTAACAATCCACCATATCACTGGTTATTCATTGGCATATACTTACCCTTTTGCGATTGGGTTTTCGCTTCCCATTCCCCAAGTGATAAAGGACTTTTATCGCCGATGCCGCGTCTGTATCGGCCAAATTGCTCCCCAGATTTGGAGGCTCGTATACTGCCTCGAGACTTTGGCCAATATAGCCGGGGTTTCTTTTACCCTTGACCATCTAATCTATATTTATATTCCCCAAGTGATCCGAGATGGCACAATTCATTTGTACCCCAGTAGGGCTCGAGGCCTTATAGACCCTGAGGATGATTATGATAGGGGATGGTTACATTGGTTCGTCATGATTCTCACGGACTAACTCCATCGTTCTCTGTCCGTAGGCTTCCCCGAAGTGTGGAATCCTACCCCGAATTCGGCCGAATCTGACCTCATAATCACTATTTTTAAGTGGGTAGTTGCACTGTTAGGCGTCTCTCGTGACGTGGCCGCTCTTGGAGGAACATGGCGCTCGAAAGGTGGAGAGGCAAAAACCACGGTGAGTTTCAACCTGCTTGTGAACTTTCTTGTTCGTTTTTTCAATTTTATAATCTAAGCCCGAACCTTTGATTTTTAGGGCTACCTACGAAGAGATCCTCACTAAAAGGGAAAAAACATTAGGGAGGAAGATACCGGAGATGTTGTCAAAGAAGAGGATGTAGCAGCTGCTTCAGCGAAGGCAACAAGACGGAGACTCAGGGAGAGATCTCCCGTGGTGGACCAACCCCGGTGATCATTCTAGATGAAGATGATCCGTTAGAGAAAAACAGCCCTGGTGATGGTTCGGCTCTACCGGAGTACGGCTCAGAAGCCTCTTAGCTGATGCATGAATACACCGAAGCATCCGAGGACAAGAACCAAAGTTCTCAACCTTCGGGTCACCATACCGGACTGGCTTTTTTTCGTTTCTAGTTTAGGACCATATGTTAAGCCATTTTATTTTGTGCGGTTATTGTAACCGAGTTTAGTCGGGTATCCGTCACAAATGTAGTAGGAACTTGTATGAATTAAATCAAAATCTCTTGGATCTTGAATGTTGCTATTCATTTTTAATTTCCCTCGAACCGAACTAGATTTTTTTTTTTTGCTCGGATCTTCGTTATGCCGGTCTTGTCGATAACTTCCCCTATAAGTTTTAAAAACTGGCGGTAAACCCAAACGTCTTGTCAACCGTCACGTCCGTTTGACTTCGGACACGTGTGTGTTTCTTATTGGCTATCCCTTCGGTTATCTGATCAATGCGTTTCAGTCATAATTACCGTTCGCCTATAAATAGTTCGTTCCTCCTCATTTTTATGATTTACATCCTTCAAAAAGTTACTCCTCGATCTCAACTCTTTGCTTTCTTCATCTGAGAAGCCAATCCTTCATCGGAATCTTCAAATTTCTCGTCGGAATCTTCAAACTACTCGTCGGATATTCATCCAGTTCTTTAGATTTCCCCAAATCTTCAAATCTTTATAAAATTTCCTTTTATCTTTCTTTCCTTCACCAAATCTTTATCAAAAATGGTTTTGAGTCCAAGGTCTTCCTCCTATGAGGCCTCTCCGGTGGGGTCCCCCCGATCGACTATGACCGAGGTTAAAGCCTCATACAAACCCCGGGGTAAAGATGTCATCCACTCAATATACCATTTTCACTCCGAATTTAGGGTTGAAAAGCCCCTGAGAGGTGGCAAGGCCGATCAAGGTTACGACGACAGGTGTTACCCCTCCGCGATTGATGCGACTATTATCTCCAAGATCGGTTCGAATTGTGGTTGGAGGGACCGCCTTTTACGAGATCATAATCCCGAGCCCTAATGACAACATTACTACCTGTATGGAAGGGTACTCATCCGTCTACATTTACCTTTTTACCTTCAACCTATAGCCTCCGATCAACGAGGTGATTTTAGATATGTGCAAGACATAAAAATTGTGTCTTGCATAAATTGGGCCGAACATTTGGTGGTTCGTCACATGCATCCTCTTTTTGGCAAACAACGTCAGGGCCCCATTTACTTTGCACCACCTGATCCGTCTTTACTCTCCCCTGGTGGAATCATGAAACTTACAAAGCATGGAAAGTATCCGATCCTTTCCAGCGTGGATGAAAACAAAGATCGGGTTCGCTCGAACACTTCTTTCAAGTCAAGACCGAGAAATTATTCCTCAAAACTATCTCCCCTTCCCCGAGCAGTGGAATAATAGCCGTAATTGCCCTCGGCGTCTCTTACTTCCTCCGTTTCTTATAAACTATTTACGTATCTAACTTTTCCTTTTAACCCTTTTCTTGCTTTAGCTAAAGAGTGGCTACCGGGTACTATATCTGATTTTGAGAAGTGGGTGGACGCCACAATGGTACATCACCCTCATGAACTCCATACTAGGAAAGACCTTTCTGCAGGCAAGCAGGTAGCAAAAACCCATGGTAAGCACATGCCGTTTATTTGATTTTTGCACCCTTTGTATTACTTCATAATCCCTACTAATGATTAGTGATGTGTTATGCAGGCCTGAAGAGGGGCAAAGCCAATTTGAGGCTAGAACCCTCGGTTGCTCCCCCGGTAGTAGAAGAGATGTTTGATCCGGCGAGTGTGGATCAGGTCGTTGCCAAGGTCTCAAAAGGAAAAAAATGAAGTAGACCCTCCAAGCCCTCGTCTTCAACGGGTCAGAAAAGGAGGAGAACTACTACTCAGACTCGGACATTGAAAGACATTCCCGAGGATGATCTTCTCATGAGATCCGCCATACTGATGCGGCTGTCACCCCCGGTGTTGAAACAAGTGATACTCCGGTTGATAAGATGGAAGGAAATATAGCCGAGATGGCAGGCCTGACTGCCGAGGGCGAAGAGGTGCAGCCTTCCGATTTGCTAAATCTTGGCCCATCGAGAACCATAGTTCCCGAGGGCCCTATTTTGGTATAGGAGGACCCTTCTTCAGGTGAGAAGCAAACGGCCGAAGCAGTTGGTGCCACTTCCTTCCTTCCTCTCGAGCAGGAGGAATTTGAAGATATGTTCGGGCAAAAGGCCGACAATGTCCATTCCTTATTTCATGAATGGCCATGGGGACAATACAGGATGAAGCAATTCCCTCAGTTGATGGATCATTGGGGCGTGCCTTTGACATCGATCACATTTTCGAACAAAATTCTTTGTGTCTTCTTCCATATTATCCCGGGAGTAATCGGCTTGAATCAGCTTCCAAACCAATGACTCAACTCTGGAGTGATTACCATAGGTCCCCTCGTGGACCTCACATATTGCATAATCCGTCTCTCCAGGCACCAGGCACCTGGCTAAAAGACCGTAAATGAACGTCGGTATAATTTTCCTTCGATTAGGCTATATCTTGTTGCCTTAGTCCTAAGGGTTCGTGATTTCTTAGGATCTGCTAGTAATTTCCCCTCAGCCAGGTAGTCTATGTACTTGTTTCGCCAGTCCCAGGTTAAGCTTGTCGTGTTGACTTCGGCGTGGCTGCTCTCAACGGTGAAGTTTATCAACTGGACCACTGTTATACCCCATTTTAACCGGAGTCAAAATGGTTTACAACATTCTGGTAATTCCGGGATTAATTAAAGTAAAAAGAGTCGCCACCTAATTATTTATGGTGAATTAGGGCACCTAAAGTTGATTAAAGTAATTTTCTAAAGTTACTCCGTTTTAAAGTCTACGAAACCAAAAGATTCTAGGTAAGGGTTCAATTAATCTAAAGGGAAGGTATTAAGCATCCTTTAAGATCCATTAAAAATAATGGGAAGAAAGAAGGGTCAAAATTGAACAACTTGTTTTCGGATGTAAGAAAAGTTGACATAATCGGCAATTTTGTCCCGACCGACAAATACGACCTTGGGCAAATTAGAACAATATCGGTATAAAAAGGACTATGTGTATGAAATGTTTTGAAGATTATGGGGTAGAAGGGATGTTAGAAAAAGTTTATGGGTTGAAGGGATGTTGGAAAAGATTATGGCCGAACCCCGGTTTCGAGTTGCCTACATATCTCGGGCTCCATGAGAATCAGGCCATATGTAGTTCGAGAGAAGCGGTCGATGTTGACACCATTTTTTGCCCCAGTATTGAATTATGGTGAGACTAGGGTGTTGTGAAGATTGAAGTATTGATGTTATATTGAGAAAGATGTTGGATGAGTTTGATTTGTATATAGAGATGACTAAACTTTTGAGATGAGTGTAGTTCGAATTTGAGAAAGTACTACTATAGGATTTGTAGCCTCAAGGGGTTGAAGACATGTGACAAGAATGTTTGAGAATGGAACATATGTTTATAGCCTCCTAATTATAAATGTGGCGCGCAACACACCCATAAGTAGGACTCTACTAGACACGATGCAGATTCTCAAAAATTGCCCCAGTGTTAAGTTATGGCGACACTGGGATATAGAAAGGGATATAAGATTGTGAAAAGAGTTGATTGAGTAGAGTTTTAGCGGTGGATATGAAAGAAAATTTGGATAACCTACGTATCACGTGTTTGTGGACGTAGGCGGAGTTGAGTTCGAGAGTAGATCCGTGACCTTTGCTTGTGAGTTTGATATTCCTCTTCAGCATATTGCCCCAGTTCACTGCATAAGAGAGAGTTCCACGTTGCGCTGCATCTATTGTAATTAATGTGTGTGGATTGTATTTTCTGTCAAAACTTAAGGTAAAGTAGTTAGCAAATGAAGTAAGATAAAGTAGAATAAAATGAAATATAAATTGAGATAAGTGTAGAGCCGTATGGTTATAAAAATGAAAATTTAATGAGTCAAAGTGATGTCTCTATTTTCAAACTGGAGTTTCTTGATGTGGTTTGTTCAACGATCGATGTTTTAATGTCTCAAACAAAGTTACTTGAAATTCATGTTAAAGTTGTTAGTGGGGTTTGGAGTAAAGTCAAAGGAAAAAAAAAAAAAAAACAATATGATAATAATATGTGTATAAGGATGAGGATGAAGCCGTGTGGCTTATGAAATGATTTTAGGCCGGGCCAAATATTGTCTCTAGGCTGTCTTGAATGATGCGTGATGTTTATGCAAAGACTTAATAATCTCTCCGGTTGTCTTTGGAGACTTTAATGATAAAAAGAGGCCTCGTCTTACTCAATGATAAATGATGTGTAATTTAATAAAGTAGGTAAAGTGAATGATAAAGTAATTGATAAAGTAGAGAGTAAAGTAAGAGTGTAGCCGTTTGATTTAATGATAATGATGAATGAAAAAAAAAGGTAAAGTCTTAAAGTTGGTAGAGTCAATGATAAAGTAATGATAAAGTATAGAGTAAAGTCCAAATGAAATGATGTCTCCGGTTGTCTTCGGGGACTTGATGATGAATGACGTCTTCCGATTATTTTCGATGGTAAATGATGTCCGTAAAATTTGAGGTAAAGTCGTTAAAGTTGGTAAAGTCAATGATAAAGTAATTGATAAAGTATAGTAAAGTAAGTGTAGCCGTTTGGCTTATGCAGAAGAGGTTGTATAGCCAAATGATGTCTCCGGTTGTCTTCGGGGACTTGATGATTCTTGTAAATTTCGGAGGACTAAAGTCGTCAATAAAGTCATAAAGTATCCTATTCGAGGGCGGATGAAGTTCCATTTGAAGTCAATGATATATCCTATTTTAGGGTGATAAATGTCTTATTTTAGGGTACGAACCCGATATATCCTATTTTAGGGTGGATGGACCCGATATGTCTATTTTAGGGTGGACGGACCCATATCCTATTTCCTATATAGCCAAATGATTTTGTCTCCGTTATTTTCTTCGGGGACTTGATGATGATTCTTAAAGTTCGGGGTAAAGTCCTATTAAAGTAGGATAAAGTGAATGATAAAGTAATTGAGTAAAGTATAAAAAAGTAGTAAAAAGTGATAGTAAAGTGAGCCATTTGGCTAATGATGTTGACGAGATGGTGATAGGCCAAATTAATGACGTCTTCGATCTTCGACTCATAATCTCAATGTTAATTCACCTTCGATCTCGATAACCTACAAAAATAGGTGTATTTGTTAATAAAGTCATAAAGTTGTTGTGATAAAAATAAAATTAAAGATAAAGTTAGAAATAAAGCCATTTGGCTTTTAAGGCGAGGCCACGGCGAGCCAAATGACGCTTTTTCGGCCATGATTGATAGACTTGATTGTTGATCTCGCGGTCTTTTATTCCTGCACTCAAAGAAAAATTCTTAGTTTGGGAGGGGGAAGTTGATTCGTGTTGACTCGAAGCTTGACGTTGTTGGCGCTCCGTTCGTCTTGTTTGTTTGGACCTTGTGATCTCCGTTCAAGCCTCGGTAGATGAATAGTAGTGAAAACAATTGAAAGAAAATGTATCATTTGAAAGATATATATATATATATATATATATATATATATATATATATATATATATGTATATATATATATATAAAAATTTTCTGCCAACTTTTAGATTGTGACACTTCCGAAACAATTGAAACGTCATTTGTCTATAATACTTCTGCCGGTAGCCTTAATCTTGTCGATGTCCAACCATTCTCTTGTCTATATCTTTCCCAAAATCTACCCCCGCTTTTGACTTCGAGAGGGTACACTAAACTTGTGTTGTGGTGTGACCGAACCTTATATAGGTTGCCTACGTATCCCGCCAAGGGAATCAGGTCAGAACGTAGTTCGTAAGGTACATAAAAATGGTTTGAAAATTTTCTAATAAAGGGACCGAACCCGATGTGGATTGCCTACGTATCCCACCGAGGAATCGGAGTTCTCCTTACATAGAACTAATAAGGATTTTTTTTTTTTTTTGGCTATAATGCAACCGAACCCTATGTGGGCTGCCTACGTATCCCGCCGAGGGAATCAGGTCAGCGTAGTTCGTAATTACATTAAAGGAAAGGTTACAAACTAGGCAATCTAATCTAATGTCGTCCTTTGATTTCTTCTTGAATTGATAGCCTTCATGCTTGTGTCATTATCTATCGGCTATTTCAATTTCCTCCAAGTGGAATCCTGTCTTGTCCTCGAATTTCTCTGTTATTCTTTCGAGATGTATGTTGTTTTCTCGATCTTCATAATCGTGTTCGGTACAAAATTTTTATTCACTCGTTTCATTATATGTCACAATCATAAAATTGGCAGATTTGATAATTTATATACTAAATAAAATAGAAAATAACAAATAATAGACAGTTAAGGAAAATAAGAAATGCATTCATAGATTTTGCAATTAAGCTTCCAAAAGATGAGGCAAAGCAACAAAAGTTTTGGGCACGATTCAGGCCTCAATTTTTAAAATCATGCTATTTCAAAAGTTCACTACATGTTCAATCTACCAAGACTCCCGGCGAACCAAGGACGGAGTACAAGTCCAATTCTTCAAAGTCTCTCCTGGTTCGGCACCCCAGATGGTCGGTGTCTCGGTGTTGTGAGTAGTTGTAGAAGTAACCTTCATTGGTGCTTGTCTTTGGACTGTTTCCACGGGAGCAACAAAGGTTGATGACGTGCCCCTTTCCACCTTTCCAATTGGCATGATGGTTTCTTTCAAATCCCAATCTTCCTCAACAGTTATCATGTTCACATTAGCATTTTCGTGAGTAGGTAGAGGGTTGTTGTCCACATTGGGCTGAGCCCCAGTAAGTTGGATTGCTCCTTCCTTAATCAAGGCTTCGATTTTGTTTTTGAGACCATAGCAATCTTCGGTATCGTGCCCAGCAACTCCAGAATGATATGCACAACGCTTGGAACCATCAAACCATCTCGGAATAGGATCCAGAATTTTTCCTTCAATTGGTTGTATCATGCCTGCTGCTTTCAGTCTTTCAAATAATTGAGCCAAGGGTTCAGCGAATCGAGTGTAATTACGGGTATTTTTTATTTCAGGGTTTGAACGGGCTTTAGGTGTAGCATGTGGTCGATTTTGGTAAGTTGGAGCTTGAACGGATTGATATGGACGTGGGTTTTGATAGGGAGGTGCTCGGGGTTGGTAGTAGTTTGCTTGGGCGTTGTAGACAGGGTAAGGAGTTAGTGGAGCTTGGTAGGGTTCAACATATTGGTAAGGGTAGAAAGGTTGTTGTGGATGGTTAAGGTATGTAATGGCTTGGCTTGGCTTACGTCCTTGGATATTCATGACTGCAGCTACATCTTCTTTCTTCTTTTTGGTCCCGCTGATAGAACCAAATTGAATAGCTTTGCTTGCAGCTTGCAAGGCAGTGAGATCCTGAATTTTTCCCGATTTGATTCCTTCTTCTAAGGCTTCTCCCATTCTGACAACTTCTGTGAACTTTTGTCCCATCATGCCTATCATTTTCTCATAGTACATGCCAACTTGGCATTCAATGAAGGTAGCAGTCATTTCTCTATCACTCATCGGGGGTTGAACCCTGGCTGCTTCTGACCTCCAACGTAACGCATACTCACGGAACGACTCAGTTGACTTCTTGGTTACCTTAGTCATGTAGACTCTATCTGGTGTGATATCGGTATTGAAACTGAATCGGTCCATGAAGTCTTGTGCCATATCACTCCAACCACGCCATTTACGGACATCTTGTTGCGTATACCAAGTAAGAGCCTCACCAGATAAGCTTCTTATGAATAGCTTCATCCTTATATTCTGATCTCTACCTACTCCAACCAGTTTGTCACAATAAGCCCTTAAATGCGTATGAGGGTCGCCTGTTCCATTAAATGTATCAAATTTCGGCGGCTTGTAGCCTACGGGCAAATCAACGTCAGGCTGAACACACAGATCTTCATATTCTACACTCTTGCTTCCCCTAGCAACTTGAAGGTTTCTCATTGCTTCTTTGAGATTGTGGATCTCTTTTAACAATATATCATCTGCCCTTGCTTTTGCATCCTTTTCCATTTCCTCATATTGATCCACCTCGGGTTGGAACCTGACCGTCATTGGGTTGGTAAAGGCTTGTGTTTCCGCTGCATATACCGGAGGAACATATTGCGCATTAGGAGTGACAAAATGTGCCCCTTGTATATGCTGGGTTGGATAAGTTTGGACGGTGGGAGTGTTTTGGATTGGAGGTGGTGTGTTATAAGTGGTATTTATAGGTAGTTGGTTTGGTGGGTTTAGAGGAGTAGTTGTAGGTGGTGGATTAGTGTTAGTGGATAAAGGAACATAAGGAGTGTGAACTAGCGATTGACTTGGTGGGTTGACGGGTGGTGGATTAGGAGTAGCATAGGTAGTGTAGGTGGGTGGTTGACTTTGTGGAGGAGTATAGACGGATGATGGATTTGGTGGATTTGCGGGGGTGATTGGAGGTAAGTTGTTGTTGGTAGGTGCATTATTTTGTGGAGGGAAATGTTCAGGAACTGGAGATTCAAGTGATGGAAAACGAGGTGGGTTTGGTGCGACATTTCTAGGTTCAGGAGGTGGACTTTGGAGTGTGATGGACAAATTGGTCAAGTCCCTAACCCGATTCAGTTCTCCACGTAGATCCTCAATCTCTTGAGTCAGGCGGGCGATATGTTCATCATGTTGAATAGTAGTTCTATGTTTGGAAGTCTCGGGAGGATCACTAGAGATCACGATGTTTTCCAAACCAGTTGAAATAGATGTGGCTGGATCAGACATAGTAGTTTTCCTTCCTTGAACAACCCAACTACGTCGAGGTAATGCTGACGTCTTTGACCTTGTGAAGTAAGGATGGTCGGCCAGCTCGAATGTCAACACGAATCAACTCTCTTGGGAATAAAAAATAAAAAGGAAGAAACATAAAATGCAAATGATATTAGTCTCATATTAAAATATCTAAGTAAAGTCATGATCACGTAGAGTCAAATAAGTCATGTAGCAAATAATTCATCAAATAAAGGCAAATAAGTTGTCAAGCAAAATGTAAACAAGTATATCAAACAACAATAACGCGTCCTAATATGCATGTGACCTCTTTGTGCCAGAGGTAGGCCTAACGTTTGTTTGAAGGGTAAAATGTGCCATAATACGTCATCCCATTGCTCTTGGCTAATTAAACAAATTCTATTTCCCAAAATAAAGTACAAAAGTAATGTAATATTTATTACATATCAAATGAATACAACATAAAGTACTTCCTAATCTAAGTAAAGTAAATACAATTTGTCATGTCTAAATTTCTGGCTCCATTTTGTGATGTCCTTGGTTCTCGTTCGTTGTTGATCACAGCGTACTCCAATGTAAAAACTTCATACCTGTCATAGAAACGTTAATCATTCACTCCCTCCTAAAGTTTAATTAGTTAGAGCAAATGGTCAATATTTAGGCACAATTATCCTTCAAACATGCACATAAAGTATGATTAGTGTCACTTGGGTCGTGGACCCACTTAGACGTTTGGGTAAAGTCATCTAATGGGCTTAATACACCAAGGGTATTAAACCTCCTAGGTCATGAAATGTATGATCCTAATAAAGGGTGTTGGTTTAGCTCTACTCTAGGTTGACTAAGAGTGGGTTCACTAGACGCAAGGTTCCCGAGCGGACAACTCGAGTGAGAAGGCTACGCGGTCACACGAAAAATCCGGACACCCCGCGCATATGCCAACTCTCCTAAAATTTGGGATTTTGAAAGAAATTTGCGGGTGCGCAAAACACACCTCGCGTGTACGTGTGATAGTGTGAATTTTCAGATGTGGAGAAAAGTGATACGGGATGACAGTTTATATCAAAACAGTAACACATAAACAATTTATATCAAACAAACAATTAATAGCATGTAAAAACAGTTAACAACAAATAAAGTAATTAAAACAAGCACACAAAGCCTATTTAAACTAAGTCTGTTATGGTTAGAACTTAAGTGATTCCCCAGCGGAGTCGCCAAGCTGTTATAGCCCATTTTAACCGGAGTCAAAATGGTTGACAACATTCCTATAATTCCGGGATTAATTAAAGTAAAAGGAGTCGCCACCTAATTATTTATGGTGAATTAGGGCACCTAAAGTTGATTAAAGTAATTGTCTAAAGTTACTCCGTTTTAAAGTCTATGAAACTAAAAGATTCTAGGTAAGGGTTCAATTAATCTAAAGGGAAGGTATTAAGCATCCTTTAAGATCCATTAAAAATGGTTAACTGACCGGACTTAATTTTAATAAAATGGCATACCCTTGTTTTGAAAATCCATTCTTCTTATATTTCTTTTGGATTCTAAATTAGATCAAATATATTATTATTATTATTATTAATAATAATAATAATAATAATAATGGTGATAGTAGTAGTAAATAATAACAATAATAATAGTAGTAATAATAATAATAATAAAAAAATAAGACAATTTAATTTATTACTAATTTAGAAGCTCAAGAGAGTGAATTGGAAGAAAGAAGGGTCAAAATTGGGTGTCAACAACCATAGTAGCCTAGTTAAATTCATCCATTCCAACCGAAGAACCCAAGTTAGCTAATGCATCTGCCTCGGTATTTTGTTCCCTCGACACATGTTGCATAGTCCATGCTTTGAATTGGTGTAGAACCACCTGGATCTTATCCAAGTATATTTCAATCCTATCATCTTTCACATCGAATACCCCATTTACTTGACGACCAAGAGTGAGTCACATTTCGCTTCGATGATTTCCGCCCGGAAGCTCCTGGCCAGTTCCAAACCTACAATCATAGCCTCATACTCGGCTTCATCTTTAGTCAATTTTAAAGTTCTTATGGACTGTCGGATGATATCCTCCGTAGGGGCTTTAAGTACAATCCCAAGCCCAGGCCCTTTCACGTTGGATGCTCCATCAGTGTATAGGGTCCGATTCCGAGCTTTACTAGAGGTTAACAGAAGTTCTTTTTCTATCTCGGGCACCATTGCTGGGGTGAAATCTGCCACAAAATCTGCTAAGATCTGAGACTTTATAGCCGTTGGGGTTTGTATTCGATGTCATAACCACTGATTTTGACAGCCCACTTTGCTAACCTACCGGATAACTCTGGTTTGTGCATAACATTTTTAACGGATATGTCGTTACTACGCATATAGGGTGACACTGAAAATAAGGTTTCAACTTTCTTGATGCACTCAATAAAGCTAGGGCCAATTTTTCTAGGTGGGGATAACATTTCTCCGCATCTCCCAAAGTTCTACTAACATATTAAATTGGAAATTGCGTACCTTCTTTCTCTCGAACCAACACTCCGCTTACTGTGACTTTGGACACTGCCAAACACAAGTACAACTGCTCGTCTGCCTTCGGGGTGTGCAATAAAGGCTGGCTCGATAAATAGTTTTTTAATTCTTCTAGGGCCAGCTGGCACTCCGGTGTCCATACGAAATCATTTTTCTTTTTGAGCAACGAGAAAAAACGGTGGCTTTTATCCGAGGACCGAGAGATGAATCTACTCAGGGCCGCAATCCTTCCGGTCAACCTCTGCACGACTTTCACATCCTCGACTACTCAAATATCATCGATGGCTTTGATCTTGTCTGGGTTAATTTCTATCCCTCGGTTTGACACCATGAAACCCAGGAATTTACTCGAACCTACTCTGAAGGTGCATTTTTTCGGGTTCAACTTATTATTCTTTGCCTTTACCTTTGATATATCAAGGTTTCACACTGAAATGCTTCAAATGGTCCTCTGTTTCTAGGGACTTAACTAGCATATCATCAATATAAACTTCCATCGTTTTACCTACTTATTTTTCGAACATCTTGTTAACTAGGCGTTGATAGGTAGCACCGACATTTTTTAATCCGAACGGCATTACGTTATAACCCTAGGTCCCATACTTAGTTATGAACGAAGTCTTTTCCTGATCTTCCGAGTTCATCCGGATTTGGTTGTACCCGGAATAAGCGTCTAGAAAGCTCAATATTGCATGACCAGCAGTCGCATCAATCATGCGATCGATGTTAGGCAAAGGAAAGGAATCCTTCAGGCACGCCTTGTTCAAATCTTTGTAGTCACACACATTCTAAACTTATTACCCTTCTTCGGCACAACAACTACGTTAGCTAACCAATCTGGGTATTTAACCTCCCGGATGGATCCTATTTTTAATAACTTTGTTACCTCTTCCTTGACGAATTTATGTTTGACCTCGGCCATTGGTCTCCGCTTTTGCTTTACCGGGGTGAACTTCCGATCAAGGCTCAGCCGATGAGTGGTGACCTCGGGCGGAATACCTGTCATATCTAAGTGGGACCATGCAAAACAATCGGCATTAGCTTGAAGAAATTTGATTAATTTACTCCTGAACTCCGAGGTTAACCCCGTGCCCAGGTATATCATTCTGTTCGCTCAAGCTATTCCACTATTGATTTTGTTGCGTCCGAGTCATCGGGTAGTACAAATGACCTGGGAACACCGAAGTCATCTTCTTCCATGTTTATCTTTCCTTCTCCTTCGAATATGGCCGTATCCGTGTCCTGTGATTGCTATTTGGCATCTTTTACTTCGTTCGCGTCCTCCTCGCGCATTATTGTCTTTAGTGTTTGAGCAGCTTCTTCAACCACGAACATTTCTTTTGCTGCGGGTTGCTCTCATTGAATGATTTTACTCCCTCCGAGATTGAAAATTTCAGCATTTGGTGCAAGGTTGAAGGTACTGCCCTCATGATGTGCAGCCACGGTCTTCCGAGCAAGGCGTTGTACCTCATTTCTCGGTCAATGACATAGAACTTCGTGTGTTGAATTAAACCAGCCGCATTCACTGAAAGTGTGATCTCGCCCTTTGTAGTTTCACATGCCATATTAAACCTATTTAAGACCCAGGCTGCTAGTATAATCCGATCCAACAGTCCCAACTGCTCTTCTACCTTTCATCGAATAATGTTGGCCGAGCTTCCTGGATCGATCAAAGTACGTTTCACATGAGTTTTATTTATAAGGACAGAAATTACCAAAGCATCGTTATGTGGTTGAATGACGCCCTCTGTATCTTCGTCACTGAAGGAGATAAATCCATTTAGTACGTAGTCCCTGGTCCTCCTATCTCGAGTGATCAAGAATTTTGTCTTTTTTCATTGTCGAACCTCAGGGTATCTCTACCCCACCGATGATCATGTTAATCACATGTTGGGGTTCTTCTGGTTCGGTCTTCTTGCTCGTTTCCTTGTTCTTAAAGTGATTCTTTGCTCGTTCACTCAAAAACTCCCAGAGGTGACCGTTTTTTAGTAGCCGTGCAACTTCATCCCTTAACCCTTTACAATCATCGGTCTGGTGTCCATGAGTAACATGGTACTCGCATATCATATTTGGATCCCGTTGCAAAGGGCTGGTTCGCTATGGCCTTGGCCATCTCGCGTCTTTGATGTGACCGATCACTTCTACAATAGCTCCCGAGTCAACGTTAAAGTTATATTTAGAGAGTCTCGAGCTTTCGCCGGTGTCGGACATCCCAACGGTGTTGTTTCTGAACTGAAAACCCCTGCTTCTCGAGCCGCGATTGCTTCATCTGTCATTTCTTGCTATATTGGGACCAGGACCATTTCTTCCCTTATCCGACCTGAAGGTGGACCTTTCGGGTTGAGGGTATGGATGATATCTATCCCTTGATGTTGAAATTTCATTTCTATTATCCTCTTCGGTCTGTCCGAATATTTTATCCGATTAATCGTACTGGGTGGGAGCACGAGCTGATCAACCTCCACTCGTATTTTGGATTCATACCTATTATGGATGTCCGCCCAAGTGATAGCTCCGAACTCCAATAGGTTCTCTTTTAGCTTGAGGGAACCGTTGGAACTTCGAGGGTTAGGCCCCTTCGTGAAAGCTTGAGCCGCCCACTCATCGGGAACCAGAGACAACAACATTCGCTCCTTCTCGAATATTGTCACGAACTCTCTGAGTCGTTAGTCGTCCTTTTGGAAGATCTTGAATATGTCGGCCTTTCTCGCCTGCACCTTTTGGGCCCCGACGTGAGCCTTCACGAAGGCATCTACGAGCAGCTCAAAAGACGAAATAGAGTGCTGGGGCTGCGTACAACACCATTTCATGGCTTTCTTAGTCAATACTGCTCGAAAGACGGAATACAGTGCTGGGGCAGCGTACAAAACCATTGCATGGCTCCTTTAGTCAATGTCTCACCGGACTTTTTCAGCATTACCGACTCAATTTCATCATCTTCCAGATCGTTGCCCGTTATGGCACAAGTGTAAGCGGTTATATGTTCCTGAGGATCCATTATCTCATCATATTTTGGGATATCCGGCATCTTAAATCTCTTCGGGAAGAACTTCGGAGCCGCACTTAGTGGAAAGGCCTTCGAACAATATATTTGGTTTCCGGTCCGATTAGAATTGGTGGTGCCCTCAGAATTTGATCCACTTGGGAATTATAGTCTTCCACTTTCTTTTCGTTGGAGTCGATCCGTTTAGACAACGTCTCTAACATTTTTATCACCTCAGACGATTCATTGGGCACCGACCGTTCTGGATCGCTACTTACCTCAATTTCCCTATGAGCTGGTACGGGTATTCGGTTAGGTCCGCTACCCTGGCCTCATTGTTGTTCTTTTGGAGTTGGGATATAGCAGCCTGATGCTGTATCATGGTTACTTGATGTTCCTGCAATAAGTCATAAATCACGCGTAAGTTAATCTCTTCTCCTGCCTCTCCAGCTGCTGTACGAGCAGTTGCCCTATCAGCGGACATATCTCCGCTGTCGTTAACGGCTATATTGGACTTGGCAACACTCACATCGGCGGTAGGATCGTCAACTGGATAGCCCAGCGGTATGATGTTTAATGGTACCCCATTGTTGGGATTCTCACCATGGTTGTTGTTATTCACATTGTTCGCGGTCGACATGTCGAAGTTAACCTGAAATCACACAAAAAAAAAAGGCAAAAGAGCAAGTGAAAGTCGAGTTGCAAACAAATCACCATTGTTATCCTTAGCCCCACGGTGGGCGCCAAACTATTTACCCTTTAAAAGGTAACAATTAAATTTATATGTGGTTAAAGGATATGCGATTTGATTCGTTTATAGAGTAAAAAAATAACAACAATGGAACAAAGATTAAGGATAAGAAGGTAAGAGATAGCCTCAATGAATATCGTAACGGCTGGTGTGGACTGAGGCTAAAGCACTTCGAACCCGAACCGATTTGTGAAAATTCTCTTGCCTTTGATGCTACCAGAGCTTTTAGATTAGGGTTTCATATACGTATGCAGAAAAGTAAAAGAATCAGATGCCTATCTCCCTATCAGGGTTTACCGCCCTATTTATAGTACAAGTATTTGTGTACTACATGGTAACTAAATCAATCATGGGGATAATGATCCTCTGAATCTCGGGCTCATCAGCTATATGGCACGTTGTGCGGAGAGAAATCCTCAGCGGGCCAAATTTCTCGGACTTATCAACTTGAAACATAACCCTTCGGATCCCGCTGCGTCCGGATGACTGAGCTCGAAACGCTTCTATCTGATTATCCGAGCTCATCCTGACCTATTGCCCTTCGTTCTTACTCCGAATCTTCGGGCGTTGGGTCGAGAACCTTGACCGCGATTTTTTCCGTATACACATGTAACTTAAAAATTGTTATAAAAACTTAAAATAAGATGGGAGAGCTTAATATTTCAAATCATAACAAAGGTTAGCGTTATGAAATTTATATCTATGTGAGAATTTTTTTCTTATCTCACGAATTGATGAACTCAAAATTAATAAAATACAAAAACGGCAAAGAGTCAAATATACCCCTGTACTATCAGAAAAGGGTGAGGTATATCCCTCGTTACACATTCGGTTCAAATATACCTCTGTCGTTATATTTTCGGTCCAAATATACCCTTCCATTATATTTTGACACAAATTTGTTCTTAATTTTAACGGAGAGACATGTATTAAGCTCATAATCAAATGACCTACCCCTAATTTTACTACCGATTTCTTTAAAAAATCACCCGTTTAATCCGATTGACACCCATTTTACTTTTCATCTTTCAATTTCACTTCCAGTGCCCTACTCCACGCCCTCCTATCTTCAATTTTGCCATCCCATATAGTACTTCTTTCGGAAAGAAACTCAGATTTGGGTCTTAAGAGAAGAATATGATGATGATGAAAAGAAAAGAAAATTGGGTCACGATCAAACTAAACAGGCAAATTTTAAAAGAAATTGAGTATTTAAAATTGAGGGTGTATCATTAGATTCTGAGCTGGACATGTGTTTTTTCACTAAATTTAAAAACACTTTTGTGTCAAAGAATAATGGGAGGGGTATATTTGACCTGAAAATATAACAAAAGAAAAATTGTAGGGTATACTTGAACCGAATTATAACAAAAAGGGTATACTTGAACCGAATTATAACAAAAAGGGTATATTTGAACCGAAGTATTAGAGAGGATATATTTAATCCTTTTCCGATTGTATCGGTACAAGCAATACATGCCCGTGCGATGCACGGGTCGAACATGTCTATTCACTTTAATTAACCGATTTTTAAGGTTTGTATTTTGAAAATAACTTTTAAAAACATTCTAATTGTGATTATATATAGCAACATATATAAAATGTATTTTATGCACCATCACTTTAGTTATAATTAAAAAATGGAGTTTAAAAATTAAAAATATATGATGGAATTAAGTTTTCGAGATGGAAAGAGTCAGACATTTTTCTCATTGTCATGACAATAAAAGTTGTTCATCGATGTGAAAAAAAAAATTAGTAAGAATATGAGGGGAAATTAATATTTTGATTCTAAATTTTTCCTTTAAATTCTTTAATATCTTCTATGCATACCGACAGGTTGATATTCATTTCAATTAGCTAAACATTCGATCCAAACATAAGAACCATTGTTGTATATATTGGATTTTTAAAAGCAAAACTAATAAAATATTTTTATTAAATTAATTAAAAAGTATATTATAATTTTTTATATTAACAATTATAGATAAAAAAAAAAATTGTTACAAAGAAATCAAAATTAGAAAGATATATGTTATATCGTAAATCACCAAATTTTAATTCCGAAATGAAAATATAAAGTAATACATTTTATAAATGTAAAGAAACAATAATCAGAGACTGCAAAGGAGAGTAAAATAAGTAAAGTATTGACAAAGAAGGAAAACGGAGATAAAAGTCACTCTCTCCCTTCACTTTTACTTGTCCACGTTAACATATCAAGAAAAAGAAAATTTTCTTCTTCTTATTTTACCCTTCACATTAATTACTCATTTTTACGAGGCTATTGAGACTATACACCAATAAATATGGATATTATGATAAAATATATACTTCATTTATTAATTCTTAAAGAACGTGAAAAGTCAAAAGTGGACAAGTTATGTGTAGGAGAATTAAAATTAAAGTGCATACGTGTATACATGAGACGAGAATAAATACTCAGTACTATGACATATATCCAAGTGGGATAAAAAAGTAGTTGGTTAAAGTGTATAATTTATATAACTTTTGGTATAAATTTACATTGCTAACGTTCGTCCTCTCTTCACGTTTAAAGTATTGACCAAGAAGAAAAAGGGGATAAAAGTCACTCCCTCCGTTTATTTTTATTTGTCCACGTTAACATATCAAGAGAAAGAAATTTTTGTTCTTATTATTAATTTTACCCTTCACATTTTCTACTCATTTTCAAATTATTTTCGAAGGCTATTGAGACTTACACCAATAAATATGAATATTATGATAAAATATATACTCCCTCCGTCTCATATTACTTGTTACTTTCCCTTTTGCATGCCCGTTAAGAAATCATAAATAAAAGATATATTTTACTATCTTACCCCTATCTCTCTCCAATATATACATTCTAATCAAAATTGACTATTTTCAAGAACATTTATTACTAATGGTAAGATGGGAAAGATTTAATTAATTTTATCTTGATTTTGTAAATGAACAAGTAATTTGGACATATATTTTTAGTAATGTGGCCAAGTAATATGCGATGGAAAGGATAAGATGGGAAAGATTTAATTAATTTTATCTTGATTAAGTAAATAAACAAGTAATTTGGACATATATTTTTAGTAATGTTGAGTACTTCATTTATGAACAAATAAAAGTGCACGGCGGAAATAAATATGTGTTGGAGAAATAAAATTAAAGTGCATACGTATATATATGAGGAGAGAATAAATATTTAGTACTATGACATATGTCCACGTAATATAAAAAAGTAGTTTAATAATGTGATCAAGTAATATGAGACGGAGGGAGTACTTCATTTATTAATTCTTAAAGAACTTGAAAAGTCAAAAGTCAAAAAGTATAAGTGCATGGAGAAAATAAATATGTCAGAAAATTAAATTTAAAGTGCATATGTGTATATATGAGAAGAGATAAATATTCAGTACTAAGACATATATCCACATGGAATAAAAATATAGTTCGTTAAAATATACGATTTATATAGCTTGTTGTACAAATTTATGTTGTTGTGTTAGTCCTCTCTTCACACTCAGTGGCGGAGCTAGATTTTTCGGCAAGGGTGTGCAAACTTCAAAGAAGTAAATCGTGGTTGCGGAAAAAAAAACCCCGTGAATGGGTGCACCAATTTTTTAAAATAAAATTACATACTATTTAACTAAATCATAAGGAAAACATGTAATAGAACTACCAATCGTATAAATCAAAGCTAATATAAAAAAGGCAGAATAGTCTGGTAGACCCCCGTACTTGTCCAGTTTTGATGCGGTGTTCGTACTTACGAATTTGTCAACCAAACCCCTCTACCCTTCAAAATTGAGCATTTTAAATCCCACTCATCCTATGTGGCATTTTTGAAGGAGTGCGTGTGATACACTCGTTTAAAGAGCGTGAGACTTGTTAAAAAGGCACCAACAACCATTTTTTTGGTGTCATCTTCTTCCCCAATGTTCATCCTCCATTGTTGAACAAAAATAAGCTTTTTCTTGGCTTTTTTTTCCTCTCTCCCTCTCTCTCTCCAATTTTTTCTGTCCAATTCTTTCTCCCTTCGCCTATCTTCTTTGTTTGTTTCTTCTCTCAAATATCTTTATCATGAATATAGAATCCTCTGGCCAATAATCCAAATTTTCTTTATTAATTCAATTATATGACCTTTGTAGAAGGAAAACCCATCAAAATTATCAAAAATACCAACAAATAAAAAATGGGTCAACCAAAAGATCCTCAAAAATCACCACACCTCAAAATTAACCCATAAAGGATTTTCAAGTAGAAATTATGCATCTTTTACCCATTAATACTTTCAAAAGATTTGAGTTTTTTTGAGAAAATTTAGCCTCAAATTTTAAAAATCAAACAAGGAAAGATTTTTTTCCAAATTAGTAAAAAAAAGAAGAAAAAACAGTGATTATCCCACTTTTCTATATGGACAAAAATGGACCACCAAATTTCTTCTCCACCACCTAACGCCTTCAGCCATGGAAATGGACCATCAAACTTCTTCTCCCTCCATCTTCAAATGTTGCCTCCTCTTTCACCATCTTTCCCGTCCTCATCCTTAGTTTCTACCACCACACAATCTCATCCCTCCGTAAATCATTGTCAAAGAACATCAAGATTGTTCACACAAAAGTAAAGATTGAGTTAAGCAAAAGTGGAAGGACATATCAAAACCCATTTGAAGTCAAAGCTTGAATCTGAAAATTTGGATTTATTGGAGCATTTGACTTCGAGATGCGAAAGTATTATTTGATTCTTAAGCTAATATTGTGATTGCATTTTGATTTAAAAAATTTCTAAACCCTAAAATCCAATAAAGAAGATTATGACAAACAAAACAAAAAGGAAATGAAGAAGATAACATAAATAAACTAAAAAGAGGTGAAGAACTTATCACTGATTGGAAATTTTTCAATGGCAGTGAAATCTACAAAAAATCGTGAAGAAGAAAGGAGGACCGGCGGGGGGGGGGGGGGGGGGGGGGGGGGGGCACAGGGTGGATGCAGAGAGAAGATGAAGAAAGAAAAAATGTTTTGTGAAATGAAGTTGTGGAGGTTTAATTTAATTTTCCACATTTCATTTCCTACGTGGCATTAAAAAATGACATGGAATCCAATGTGTAGTTGGTTGTATTACACACATTGTGAGTGAGCTTAAAAAGTGTTTAAAATGCTCTGTTTTAAAGAGTAGAGGGGTTTATCTGGCAAACTCGTAAGTACAAACACCGGCATGACAAAACTGGACAAGTACAGGGGTCTCCCAGACTATTCCGCCTATAAAAAAGTCAACTAAAGAAAGTTGACTAGTGAAAATTCATAAAAATAATACGTATAAATCAAAACTAACATATAGAAGTTAACAAAAGGGTAATCAAAGAAGACGGTAGAAGGTGTTGAAGATTTAATTAAATAAAGCTACTATGTTAGTTTTAATAATTTAAAGTTTTAATTGAGACGCAGTCATAATATTTAACATATTTAGAGAAGAGAAATCAAAGGTACATAAACTTGAAAAAACTCGAATATTTTACGCACAAAATTATATACAAGAAGACTTAATGTTACACCTTGAAAAATTTCGCGTTATCAAGACTGTGAACGGCTTAGTATGAGCTCAGGGGAGAGCGAGGAGTTACACAAGGATTATGGATGAAGATTATATTATACGAGCATAAGAACATATATATGACATTTGGAGAGTGTATGGAGTAAATCGGTTAACATGATCACTCGATGATAGCCCTCGAAACCATGAGTTAAGGTGGGGCCCACATGTCGGGATTTTATAAAGGATATATTAAAAGTGATACAAGTAGTACATGAAAAGTTGAGCAAGTCCTAAGAATGACCCATAAGCCAAATATGGACATAAGCCCTCCAAAAGGACGATTTAAGGAAACGTTTTCGGGTGATCTGACTTGGAGGGGCAAAAACGGCATTATAAGTTTGGAATTTGGAAAAACCAACAAGAATAAAAGTTGTAGATAATTGAAATAGCTTTCCAACCATAGGTCGTGGGCCCTCACACGATGTCGGAATCAAGAGTTATGGCCATTTTAAGAGCAAGACCCCAGTGCCAAATGGTTCTGTCTACGGGCCCCACATGAATAAGTCGGTGGAACCGACCTAGGGGGGCTATAAATACCCCATCAGCCCATTTTTTTCAGCATATTAAAATTACAAAGAGTCCTAGAAGCCTCTCAAAACATCTCCCAAATATTATAGTCCGATAAATCAAGAATTTGACAAGATTACGCCAAACTAGTCAGTGAAAGGCGATTGTTCTTGCTTCTACTTAAGCTTGGTGTTGGAAAAGGTTGATGTGGCTGAGCTTTTTCAAGCATAAGGTATGTTATTTATCCATCTTTTATGTTGAGTTTATTTGAAGGTCTAGCAAGCCTTAAAAATGAAACTAGTCATGGAGAAAAGGTCATAGAGTGTTGTATTGTAGTTGTTGTGTTTATGGGCTGTTTTGGACGTGTTGTGGCCATGTGGATGGACTGATTTACGCATATAAAAATGGTATCTAACATGGTTGGCGTATTGATGAGATTATACTCCCTGATTGGGATGGAGGAAAGTGCATATTGTTGTTGTATGTTGAAAAACGTCGTGTGGGACGTTTATGGAATATGTTGGTATGAATATAGTGTTGTTGATGTTGGTATTATTGTTGTTGTTGATTGGTTGCTGAATTGTAATTTTGGGCTAGGCATATAAACGGGGGAGATCTTTGCCGATTTTCGGCAGAATGTAGAGTAGTTTGATTTGAAATTTGGAACAAGTGTGCGATAAAGAGTCTAACGTTAGTGTGAATCCTTTTAAGTGTAGGCTTACGAGCTTGGACGAATAAGCGTAGCTAATAAGAGGTGGAACAGGTATGTAAAGCTTACCCTTTCTTTCTTTTTTGGCATGTCTTAGATGTAAGTAAGATATGATACGAGCCTTGGGGTAACTCTATTCTTAAGACCCGAGCATGTCCACGATTCTTATTCACTTCTTGATGTTAGCATTCCTAATATAGTCGAGCTATGGTTCTTGTGTCTTTTGTACGATTGGATAGTAAATGTTGCATAAAGAGTTCCTGCCCCCAAAGGATTCCATAACGAATAATGTCCCTAACTTTCATAAATGGGCGGATCGCTTTGACACGTTCGTAGAGGGTCCTATAACGAATAATGTCCGTAACTTTCACAAGCGGGCTCGGATTGGTTTGAAACATGTCTATGATCTCCGAGACCTTCCTTATGTAGTCCTAATGACATTTTGAAAGAACTTAACGTGACTATCGTCTTAACCCTCGAGCGTTGATTACTTACTTACCTATCGAGTCACAAAACATGATTTATATGCATATGATTACTCATTACTCTGTTTGTGCATTCTGTTATTACATCTTTCACCGAGTCCCTCATTAGAGGGCCGGGACACGTTATATGTGATACGAAGTATGCTGTGATACGAAGTATGATGTGATACGAAGTATGATGTGTTAGGAAGTATGATGTGTTAGGAAGTATGATGTGATACGAAGTATGATGTGTTACGAAGTATGATGTGATACGAAGTATGATGTGTTACAAAGTATGATATGTTACGAAGTATGATGTGATACGAAGTATGATGTGTTACGAAGTATGATGTGTTCTGGAGTATGATGTGTTACGGAGTATGCTGTGTTCTGGAGTATGATGTGTTATGGCGCCAATGACCGGGTGACGATCATGTTCACTGAGCCCTATAATGGGCCGGATATGTTTTTTACTATTAATGTGCATGATTTGTATTTCAAGAGTAAGCATTTTGGCATTACAGTTATTATACTTGTTTTATGTACTTAACATGCATAATTGTGTTTCAAAAGCAAGCATTTTGGTATTCTGGTCTATGTACTTGTTCATTGTACTTCTCATTTCGGATATCTTCCTGATCACCATATTTCATGCTTTACATGCTCAGTACATATTCCGTACTGACCCCCTTTCTTCGGGGGGCTACGTTTCATGCCACGCAGGTGTATACTGATGAGTC
Organism: Lycium ferocissimum; assembly: GCF_029784015.1. NCBI lineage: Eukaryota > Viridiplantae > Streptophyta > Magnoliopsida > Solanales > Solanaceae > Lycium > Lycium ferocissimum. The sequence goes on along the minus strand of NC_081343.1, from coordinate 30,624,780 downwards.
GGGGATATTAGTAGAAGATGTTCCGGTTTGGATTGGCGAGCTCCGTTTCCTTAAGTCTTTGTAGGAGTCGGAGTATCTATGTTATGGCATCTTGATTTATGTTAGAGACTTTGCGGACGAGTCATGTATATAACATGTCGATCTTGTAAGCGGCTCTGTAAGCCGATGTATCATTATGCATTATGTTACAGATTTCATATGATTACATATTTTACTTGATTTGAGAAGGACGAAAAGCATGTTTTTTTTAAAAGCTTAAATTACGCATTCATTTCATGATTTAAGAGTCAAGTAAGATTATGAGTATCACGAGGATCAGCGGGTTCGCTCGGTCCTAAGTAAGGGTCGGGTGCCCATCATGCCCTAACAAAAGTTGGGGTGTGACACTTAAAGTTGCTAAAAACTTCCAAAAAGGATTAAGCTCCTAACAAAGACATAAACGATTAATACTTCTATGATGACTATATGTATATAGTACAAAAGGGTAAACAGAGATAAAGGTTGATTGAAAATAAAGAAAAATTAAGGTTGATATGTGATAAGAATATGAGAGACTTTCAAAGAATAAAAAGGGACGAAAGAGAGAATAGGGAGAGAGATAATCATTGAAAATTAGGGACCTTTATGTTTCACTTGTCAATTAATTTTAAACAAGCAAAACTGCCTTGAAAAAAGGCTCATGATGTAATGAGCGCAGGTTGGACCTCAAGACACGAGACACAAAGCATCTCTGCACACCCTTCACCGCTGGACTAAAAGTTGTGTTTGTGTCAAGGGTGTGCAATTTTCTATATGTCCTAATATTTAAAAGAATTTAACCTATATCTGTAGTATAATTTTACGCGAACGATTTTCACGTGACCACCCTTAGATGGTTGTAGCTCCGCCCCTGTTCACACTTATATATATTAGAAATATCTGCCCGTTTCTGTTGTTAAGAGGTGTGACAAGTCACGTGCACGGAAGGAGTACAAATTAAAGCGGCATGGAATCGAACAGGTACGACGGCGAACCGGCGGTGAAGTCTCCTGCTGAAGAAGAAGCAGAAATGACTACTTTTTCTGGCCACCATTTCGGAAGTTCTGAAGACACCGACGATGGCTTCTCAGTCACCATCATCGAGGTCTTTCTTTTCTTTTTATATCTCTCAGTTTCAAAAGCGAACAAAAACAAGAAGAAAGAACTCAATATTAACTGATTCGTTTTTGGCATGTAAGTAGAACATGAAAGACGAGTACGGTTTGTTCGTATGGCCTTGCAGTATTATTCTAGCCGAATACATATGGCAACAGAGATCCCGCTTTACCGGCGCTAACGTAGTTGAGGTAATGAACCTTATTTTGTTGTATTACTTGCGCTTCTGCTCTTGAAATTTTATGACTTGCTCCTTCCGTCCCAAAATGAGTGATATTCAACACAAGAAATACTACTCCCTCCGTCCCAGTTTATGTGATGTAGTTTGACCGAGCATCAAGTTTAACAAATAAAAGACAATTTTAAAACAAGCTACATATATTTGTGTCGTTATAAATCATCTCGTTAAGTGCAAAAGGCAAAGTTTAAAGTTAAATTGTTGTCAAATAAGGAAATATATCATTTTTTGGGACTGACTAAAAAGGTAATGTGTGATATAAATTGAGACAGTGAGAATAATTGTTTCCAACTAATGCCCTTATATTAAAGAACTACCTCTTTTTCTTAATAGTGCTCAATTCTCAAGAAACATCTAGTAATAAATAGGGGTAACTTAGTAAACTAAATCTCGTGTCTATTATTTTTCTTAATGGGCGTGAAATGAGCTAAAACGACAATTATTTTGGGACGGAGGGTGTAGTAGTTTCCTTTTGTTGGTCTTAAACCCAGAAAAAGTAGGATGCTTGGAGTAAGTGACTCTATTTGTAAAGCCAGTTAGTAATTTATATTGAATTGGCACCATATTTAAAAATCTATATAGTTGACTCAAACTAGATATGGATTGAAGCATAGCAGTATTTGTTGTTTGTTTGATCCCTACTCTGCTTACTGTGCAGTCTTAGTTTGATTAGTGTTATATTGACTTCTTCTTATTCATCATATGGTTTACAGCTTGGGGCAGGGACTTCGTTGCCTGGGTTGGTTGCTGCAAAAGTGGGTGCAGATGTGACGCTGACTGACGATTCAAACAGATCAGAGGTGTGATTTTGAAAGTAGTTTTTAATAGACACTGAATTGAGACTTCATTATTTGATCATAGTCCTTGAAATAGTGCTCGAACCCGGTTACTTAACCGTGAACATATTACATATCTATATTACTGGTAATCTAAATTGGGTTCAAGAACTGAGCATAGAATGTTGCACAGCAGGAATGCAGTATTAGGAATTATAAAGGAAAACCTTTTTCTTTTTTCCTCTCTCTTTTGCCTACCTATTCTTTAATCACCTTGGAGTGTTGGTGTATTTTTGAGGCCTTTCATGAAAAATCAGGTGTGCCGACAACAGTGTTGGTAACTCGAAGTAATATGCTTACAGAAACTGTTGGACTGCTCTGAGTTTTAACTTGTAGATTTTGTCCAGGGATGCTTTATGTGAAATAGAGCTGCCGTTGACCCTATTCTTGCACACTCATCTGCTGCTTCAGTATTAGTGAATAACAATCTGAAGTTGCAGTGGTGATTGATGTCATTGAATTACTAAACAATATGCTAGTAGGTAGGGTAGGAAGTACCTATCCTGAGTAAGACTGTCTCAACATTTTGTAGAATTTATTTGTCAGCACCTTGAACTTCCACATAAGCAGCAAGATACTTATCAGTTTTACCAGAACTGCTTGTCTGTTGATATACAGGTGCTTACTCATATGAGAAGACAGTGCGACTTAAATGATATCAAGTGCAAGGTAATCTGCACGCTTTTGTTTGCTATATATGCAACTTGTCATTCCACATGACGTATTTTGTTTATAAGGGTTAATCTGTGTCCATTTTGCTTGTCATTCCTCTGTAGGCTTTATGAAGATCTTCTCTCTTGGCTTTATTTTGTGCATGATATCTAGTTGAGGTCTTCCATTTTCACATTGCCCGTACTTTCGTTGAAGTGTTTTATTCATTTTATCTTCTAGGTACACGGACTTACATGGGGTGTGTGGGATACACAAACCTTCTGTCTGTGCCCAAACATTATCCTTGGAGCTGATGTCCTATATGACAGTTGTGGTAGGATTATTTCTTTATTTATCTTGTTCTTTCCTTCTTTTTGGATCTGTCTACTTTAGCTGAAATGTCTATCTTGCATGGTTACCAAGCCTTCGATGATCTCTTCGCAACTGTGGCATTTTTACTCCAGAGTTGTCCATCATCCGTTTTTATTACTACATATCACAACAGAAGGTACGTGTCTATCATCTTTTCTTTCTTTAGGTTCAGCTGAGGACTCTTTTCTTGTGTACTTAGCCATTCAGAGGTATAGATGATCCAACTTAACCATGTGTAGTGGGCATCACCTAATTGGATTCTTGATGGTGAAATGGGGCCTGAAGTGTGTTAAGCTTCTTGATGGGTTCTCATTCATGCCATCATACAAGACGTCTAGTTTGAGTGGTAACATTCAATTGGCTGAGATTGTTTTGGACACAACAAACAGAGATGAGAAAAAATGATGTAACTGAATTCAAGCGCGATGGTGCCAAATATTAGGTTCTGCTGACGTATTTTACTTCTTCCACTGTAAGTCAGTTATCCACTACTTGTCAACTATATAACATTTTTAGTAATCTTTGCTGCAGTCTTTTCCTCAATTTTTAATTCCTAAATGATACCATAATTTGTAATTTTTCAGGCTTCGATGTAAATAACTAGTGATCAACTTATTGTGCATAGCATATCAAACAGAAGCGATTAGTGAAGCAAGGTCTTACGAAAAGACCTGTTATTTCTTCTAATTATTGCATTCAATAAATGAACTAAGATAATACAGGGAATGATAGATAAAAGTAGAATTAACTTTGAATAAATCAGTTAAACTTTCCTGCAATTTTTTCTAACCTCCCTGCATCCTGTAAGGCTGCTCATCTTGATCATAGAATTGGAAAAACCTTGGAGAAATCTGCTTTTGAGCTAGCAAAATTGTTAACCATTTCTCTAGTTTTTGGAGTACTTAACAGAGCTTGATATCTGAAGAGAACAAGCTCTTCCTCTGGAGAATTAGCTTATTGTATAGCATTATTGAAAGGTGGTTGATGAAGGATCCATGGGTCTTCCTATGTTTCAGCAGACATGCTCTTTTCTTCCTTCAGGCATATCCCACTAAGGCCCACCAGAGCAAATCAACTTTATTAAGCTGGTAGAATGTAGCATTGATCGTGTTTACACATTTTGGTATTACCATGTTAGAAAGTAAGAAATAACTTTATGCGATAATGCTAATTGACAGGGAGTTCTTAATTTTCTCCTATTTTATATTGTGAATATGACTTCGTCAATTGTTATCCCATTTATCTACACTTTTAGGCATTCTAGAATCTAGAGTAATTACTAGTAGAAGGAACTGATTTGCTGCATTGCTGTCTTCTTTATATGTTTTCTGTCTGCTTTTCCTAGGGAGAAACTTATTGTCACTACTGCGTCTCTCGCAGCAAAGGCTAAAATATCTGTGCATGAGACTATGCTGCCATGCTGGGGCAAAGAGCTTCAACTGCTTTCTTCGCATTATCAATGACATAGGATGTATGCAAAGAAATATTAGGAGGACCATCTTTTTCTGCCAGGTTCTCCTTGGAGTTCAGCAAAATTGAAGCATCACAGCCCCTTAAGAAGGTAAAAGGGAGATAAACCCATAAAAAGAAGAATTTACTTAGCAATGGGGGAAGGAAAATGTGGGAAAGTTTAACCATTATGGGATTGTTGTAATTGAATATGGTTTGCAGTTGTGTACTCAGTTGACACTATCATGGAAATGCATCCTTAGTAGTGCCGCAGGCACTGTTTTTGTCCTTTGTGGCCTCCTCAACGACTTGTCTGACAGTGTATTCGGCCTTAGAACATGTGAATACAAGTAATGAGCTCAAAACATGGTACAAAATACGTCATTGATTCTTTATGCCAACTACATAAGAATTGCAAAGGCTATTTATAGGAAGAAGGCCAAAGTGTTATTTCTTTAGAATATGTTGATTTGAGATGGTTGGTTTAAAATAGTGAATTTGGTTGCAGGCATATCTGCTATAGGTTAGATATATCATGCTACTTTTTTATTTTTTATTTATTTATTTTTTTTTTGAAAAAATCATGTTACTTTTGTCTGCCCACCTTTTTGCAGCCTAATGAACCTTGCCAAAGGGTACTGATTGAAACCAGGCATGGCATTTTTTTTTTACCACCTCCTTTTCTCCCTTGTTGGTACTGCATGATGTGTTAGGGTGGTTAAGCTTCAAAGCTAGGGATGTGCTCTTGCTGTTAATGAAGTGCGTGAAAATCATGGGAGAATTGGGTTCAAATTATATTAGAGACAAAAAATGTTGGGTGATTTTTTGCCATTTGCCCAAGCCTTGGTGGACAAAGTTACCTATGCTAGGAGGTAACATGTACTCGATAGAATAGTCGAGGTGCTCACAAGTTGGTTCAGATACCACAATTATAAAAACAAAGTGGTTAATCTTCATATATTAATACCATTATGCATTTAATAATGGCTTGTATGATAAGTCTCCTTTTTCGTTAATTACAAAGTTTGAGAAAGGGTCAAATGACTCGAGTAAGTGGTTAACCAAAAGGGGACTTCAGGCGTGACCTTTCTAAATCAAGTAATGAGAGCATATAATTGTATATATCTGATTACGCTATCTCTAGTACCCACTTGCGTTGCTTGCCCAACCGGTACATATATCGATCATAAAGGAAAATTGATGGGTGTATTGTTGAACTTTTACAAAGTCATACTCCTTTAGAAAAGAATGGTGGAATTCAGGGTCAGAGATTGAACATATCTAGTGTTTTGTGTGAATCAGATATCTATTTTTGTTAAAGTTTTCCAACGTGAAGAATTTAGTATGCTTTGGTCAGTACAATGCAAGCTGCGTAGGGATATATTTGAATTTTCAAGTGTTCAGAGGTATATTATCTTTTCAATTGCACAGGGACATGCCTCAAAATGTTGCAAGGGTGTATATAAATCAATTTGATATTGTAGGGAAAATTTGGATATTTTGTTTGTCTTCATAGTTCCATGCGGCAAATCTTAGAGCCAAGTTGGACAATCGTTAGAGGGAGGGACAAATATGAAACGTAATTAATCGTGCGGGGCCTTTTATGGATCAAAAGCTAAATGGAAGGTAAACGTAAAACAAATCAAATAGTGTAAGAATAAATTTGCATCTTTTTACTTTAAAATTTAATGATCTTCTAATGTTATTCGCGTTAACTTTGTGAATGTTTTACATTTAGCAATATCAAATATATTTTTCACAACTTAAAGATGGAATTATGAGTCATCCAAACTATAGATAATTCGATTAGAAAAAGGAAAACAAAAGGTCTAAAATCATGTATTGGTGAAATGACTAAAGAGTAATCTCAGCCCATTTTCACTACCATGAAAAGTTAAGGGTATAAGTGAAAATTCATAGAGGATTGTGGGTTCCTAAAAGAAGAGAGTTAATAGCTAAAACATTTTCTAAACTATTCAAGTTATACTTGAACTACGGGTGTTGCATTACCCCTAAACTATAATATTTTCTTTTAAAATTTTCCTGCAGTGCCAAGTAAGCCCGTCAACCGGTTCGGTTAAACGGTTAAAAAGCTTAGGAGCCCAGGACCGGTAAAACGAACGGAGCAGGGGAATCGATTAATTGGTTCGTTAACCGTTAATTTTTTTTTACGGTACAGTTCCATTTTGAAACCGGAACCGGACCCCCGGTTTAACGGTTAAAAAAAAAAAAAAAAAAAAAATTAAATAGCTTAGTTGAAAAGAAAATTGGACCGTTGGCAACGGTCCGTTTTAAAAATAGTAGTTGCCAAACGGTCAAATACTTAATTTTTGGCCCCCCTAAACTTTTTTTTAACACTTTAACCCATCCCTCACCCCTATATAAACCCTTCTTCATTTTCATTTTAATTCACACCAATTCACTCTTCTCTTTCTGTCAAATCTCAATCTCTCAATTATAGTTACTTTGCAATAATTAGTCACTTTATATTTCTCTCAAATAAATATTACAAAGTCTTATTATAGTTTCAATTATTAATTTTGCAATTATAATATTGTTGGTGGAGTTGGTGATTTTGCAACAATCAAAATAATTTTGGTGGATTTGCAATTCTAGCCGCCTTCACTTTGTTGGAAATTAATCCGGCAATTTGGTACCTTCGTTCCAACTCTATCTTTATTTTTCACAATTTAATTCTAGCAATTTATTTTTCGCAATTTAATTTACGCAATTTAATTCTAGCAATTTAATTTGTTGTGATTTAAATTAATTCTATTTAATAATGTCAAAGAGATTAAGACGTGATGCCGGTAGTAGTAGTGGTATTGTTAGGCGTGGGCTTAATGAGGAAACATTTGTGGAAGAAACACCTAATTTAGGTATTAATGTTGGAGGAAATAATCCACTTTTAGGTCATGAGGCAATGCAACAACATTTTACCGACACTTTTAATGAAGACTTAGATGATGATGATGAAACACAACCCAAAAATCCCATAGGAGATACATGTCCTGCACAATCACATACACAAGACAAACCGCCTAGAACTCGTAAGCCAACAGCTAAAGTTTGAAAATTTATGACTAAGAATAGGGAAAACCAATCAGCTACATGTACCCTATGTGGACAAGTATTTAGTTTTAAGCGGAGCGGTAAGGATGGTGGAACGGGTACACTAAATGGTCATATGAGAACCAAACATATGGATGTTTGGGGAGAGCAAACGGGTTCAAATGTGGGGGTGGGGGGGGGGGGGGATTCAAATGACGATAGACCCACGAACCGGTAGGAATTTTAAGTATGACAAGAAAAAAGAGCGTGTAGAAATAGCTAAAATGGTAGCTTATGATTGTTTACCATTTTCCTTTCCATCGGGTATGGGGTTTGTTACTTACATTTAACGTTGTTATAATCCGTTATTTGAGGGTATTCCTAGAAGTACTTGTAGAGCCGATGTTATAGATTTGTTTAAAAAATATAGATTTTATTTGCGCCACGTATTTAATTCTTTAAATTGTAATGTTTGTCTTACTGCTGATTTGGGTCTTAGTCTTAACAAGTTAGATTTTTTTGCTATTACATGTCATTGGGTTGATGGCAAGCTGGGTTATGCAAAAAGAATTATAACTTTTATATGATGAAGGAAAAGGTCGTCACGATGGAAAATTTCTAGCGGATTCAATGTCTACTATTATGAGATTTTTTAACATTTATAGAAAAACACTTTGTATTGCTTTAGATAATGCTTCTAATAATACAAAGGCGATTGGTCTTTTAAAGAGAGAATTAAACCCTTCGCTAAAAAATATTTTTCATGTGAGATGTAGTTGTCACATTTTAAATTTAATTGTTAAAGATGGTCTTGACTTTTTTGACGATTCTATTCAAAAAGTTAGAAATGCGGTTGCGTTTCTTTTTTGTAATGCTAATAGGGGAAGAATTAGAGATTTTAAGAATGCTTGTGTGGAAAATAACCTTAGACCTAGGAAAATTCAAGTAGAAATTGAGACTAGGTGGAACTACACTTACATTATGCTACAACAAGCATATGAGTATAGGATTCCCATACAACAAATTCACAACAAATATAATCCTGATAGTGATGATTGGTTAAATTTTTCGCATTGGGAAGATGTTAAAGAATGTGTTGAGCTCTTAGAAATTTTTTATAATGCAACTCTTGCTTTTTCGAGACAATTCTATCCCACGGTAACCGAAATTTTAGCCTACTTAGCGGAAATAGCTAGAGTTTTACAAGAGTATAAACATAAACCCGGTTATCAAGTGTCTATTTTTGAAATGATAATCAAATTTAAGAAGTATTTTTTTCCCATCCCAACTTTATTTATATTGGGTTCTCTTTTAAATCCTTGTTTAAAAATGTCTTATACTAAAAATTTGGTTGGTCAAATTTATACATTTTTAGAAATTGAAGCGGGAGTTCAACCATCTTTAGGCAAGCGAAGTCGCTATTGATGATGAGTTTAGAAATTTTTTTACTCATTATTGTAGTTTGGAAGAACGTGCTACGCCCGTTGCTCCACGCCCTACTACTTCTCGAGTAGCAAAAAGGGCTTGTCGGGTTTAAAAGTTTTACATTCACGTAACTTCTTCTTCTAGTGCAAACTTTGATGAATATAACTTTTATTTAGATGCTGCCAAATGTGGATATCAAGGGGATGACTTGGACGTCTTAGCATGGTGGAAGAAGTACAAGGCAAGTTATCCGATACTCTCAAGAATGGCTCGAGATATCCTTACGGTTCAAGTATCAACCGTGGCTTCGGAGAGCGCATTTAGCCAAGGAAGACAAAATTGGAGACCATAGACATTCATTATCCGGCTTTAGCTTGCAAGTACTAGTGTGCATTCGCGATTGGATTAGATCGGAGCGACGCAACCAAAACTTAGAAGCGGAGGAAGGCGAAGAGGAAGAAATTGAAGATTTGATAGCTAGTGGACCGGACCAAATGGAAGACTTTGAAGATATTTCCATGAGAATATAATGTGGAGGAAATTAACGAAATGGTTCAAAATTGGTGATTTTATTATTCGACTATTTCTAATTTTCTATACTACTCATGTATTATTTGTAAGTTAAAAAAAACTACAACTTGCAAATAAATGTTATCCAAGAATGAATAAAATATATGGCTCATTGAGCTTTCTTCTATTTACTTGTGTTCATATTTTTACTTTTATAAAGTTAGGAATATACCTAAAATATACTAAGAATATACTTAAATTAAAAACTAGAAAGTTATATACTTGAAATATATATATATATGTTTAAGTTATATATATACTATATATTATAAGTATATTCTTAGTATATTTTAGTTATTTTAGTTATATATATATATAAGTTATAAGTATATATAGTATATAACTTAAACATATATATATATATATATATATATATATATATATATTAAGTTATACATATATATAAGTTATATATAACTTAAACATATTTATATATATATTAAGTTATATAACCTAAGTATATTGATACATATATTGATATATATATATAAGTATATTCTTACTATATTTTAGGTATATATATATATATATATATATATATATATATATATATATATACGTATATACGAATTTATAAACTTAGAAAACAATTAAGCTATAAATAACATAAGTTATAATATATAAGTTATAAGTATTATAGTATATAACTTAAACATATATCTATATATATATAAGTTATATAACCTACGTATATTGATATATATACGTATATTCTTACTATATTTTAGGTATATGTAGTATATAGTGTTAACTTAAGCATATAACTTAATATATATATGTATACACGTATATTACGTATTCTTGACTTCTTTATCTTTGTTAGTCAGTAAATATTTAAACTTTACTTATAAACTTGTATAACATATGTATTTATACCTACAATATACTAATAAATACTATAATATATATATATATAATACAAAAAAAAAAAAGGTTTTGAACGTTTTTAACCGGACCGGTTCCGGTTTGAGGTTTCAAACCGTGAACTTCGAACAGGTTAAACGGTTTCGGATTTTTTAACCGGAAGCGGCGGGTTCCTAACCTTCACAGGTGGGTTAGGTTAAACCGGTTAACAGGCTTAGTGCCAAGTGATATGGAGAGTGGTCTCACTCTTTTGTAGTGTGTGAGGGCTAGAAAATAGGTCAATAAACATTTATGTGACACTCTACATTATTTTTTAAAATTAATTATTTTTAATTTTTAACTTTTATTTTTTCTTTCTTCTGGTAGACTCAATTAAAAAGACATAATCATAAAGTGCATAACTTTTATTTTAAGTATGTTTTAATGTTTAAGTTTTTTAATTATGTTTATTATTATTGAGTAAATTTTGTTCTAATTTGAATTAGGTCAACTGTTATTGATTAATATTATATTTTACTATTATTGTAAAAGATGAGTTTTCAACTAAATTTACTGTTAAAAAATAATATTCTAATTTGAAGAAGAAATCAATAAATTTAGATAAGCCAAGAAGAGAGAACAAATATGAAAAAAATTGTTTACGCTTTAATGTACATTTTCTGATTAATTATTTAGTATTACTGGTACTTTAGACTTATATTTTTAAGTGGAATTTACGTTATGATAAGATATAGCCGTGATTTTTAGCTAGATTTAATCTTTTATGATATCTTAATTATATTTTACTATATTAATTCAACTATCTACTGTTCTTAGCAAAAAGATGTAGCGATTTGAAGAATTAAAAAAAATGAATAAGATTCGAAGAGAAAAAATAACAAATAAGAATATAAAATAATGGAAAATGCCATGAATGGTCTTTCGGGCCTATTTTTTTAATTCTCATACAAAGAGAGCGAAACCACTTTTCAAACTCCCTTTGACCCAATTTATGTGACATCATTTTTTTGGATCCGACCCAAAAAGAATATCACATTTCTATATTTAAAAATAATTTAACTTTATAAGATGATTTACAGTCACTCATTTATATAAGACTTGTTTAATATCACATATTTCAAAAGTTTTAAAACTTTCTTAAACTTCATATCAAGTCAAATGGTGCCACATAAATTAAGACGGAGGCAGTATTACTTGGCACCGCATGAATTTAAATAGAAAATATTATATTTAGGGGATAACAATAACATTTTCATAGTTTAAGTATTAAACTGACAAAACATAAATAATTTAGGGTGTTTTATAGGTATTAATTCTAAATAAAACAGCTAAAATATTCTCTTGATCCCGCACAAGGAGAAAAGGCTATGCCCTGTTTGGATGCCCCAAATTCTCGTTTAGGGGAAAACCAGTTCTTTACTGTAGCGTAAGTACGAGAAATATACCGCCCGCTTTCCTCAGAGGTAAATTCTCTCTGTTCCATATATTATTCATTCGTTGCATTATTCATATAAAAATCACAGAATCTCTCTTCTTTTTTCGCTAATTCAAGTCATAGATTTTTTAGGGTCGCCAATTATAGCCCTATCATTGTTGTTTAATTTGATTATTATGAACCAAAGAGACTTGTATGGAATTTCAAGCTGTTGGAATTTCCAATTATAGCCCTGTCATTGTTGTTCACTGCTACAGGACAAACCCACAAGTTGTTAGAATTGTAGAATGGGGGTGTAACTGTAGGTTTTTCATAGTATGGGGGGAACGTGTTTGTTTTTAAAATACTTGGAAACTGAGTCATATTACACGAGTGTTTAGTGTAATTAACATTTAGCGTGTCCCAATGGCCAGATTGAAGTTGGTCACTAGATTTTTAGGTCTTTGAATGTATTAGAGCTTTATGTATTGGGAAAAAAGTATTTTGGTGCTTTTAAATTACCAAATGGAAATTTCTGTTTCTAGTAAAAGTTTCGGTAGTCGTGATTCCTCATGAAAAAGGTAAAAAGTGCCCTGAAATTGCAAATTGTTGTACTAGGTCCAAGGCTGATTTAGAGGTGGAGCTAGTATTTTTAGTTTATGGGTTCTGAACTAGAATTCTTTTTGGTTTACTGGGTTCTGAATAAATTATTTATATATATTAAATGAATTTTTAAACATAACAACGTTTGAGCCAAAGTTACTTGGTTCTGCGGAACCCATATGTGCAGTTGTGTATGCATGAAAAATTAAAACTTTAAGGAGATGAAGAAGAGGGTATTCTTTAGTGTTTGGTACATAGTTTCTTGATTAACTAGAGGTTACCGTTTTTCCTTTTAATAAAAACTTCCTGTTGAAGTCCAAGCTTCTGAACCCTGGTAGTTTGTGTTACTCTTTGAATAACCCTTAGGTAAATACTAAATTCTCAATGCAATTGTCCTTGGTGATACATGTGTTGATCTTTGCAGAAAAAAAATCTTTTACTTAAGATAAGATGAACTTCAAAGTTCAATAAGATGTTTAAATGCCTCTTTTGAGCTTGTAAACTGATATGAAGGAAAACGAAAATTTCCAAGCTTGAATTTCTGTTTTCTCTGAGCCAATCTTGCTTGTCGTGGTTAGGTGCAATACTGCTGTAATTATTTTTGCTCAATCAAATAGATGGCTGGGAGGTCTTCTCGTTCGAAAACACAGCTAACTGTGCAGCAGCGAGAATCCCAGTGTAGAGCTAAGTGGACCACATCTCTTACCATAATAATGGTGAATGTAATGGTAGACGAAGTTCACAAGGGGCATAAGCAAAACAAGTCTTTTAGTAAGAAGGGTTGGAAATGCATTTCTGATGAGTTTCAAAAAAGAACCGGTCTGACGTGGGAGAGGGATCAATTGAAGTATCGATATGCTGCACTAAGAAAGCTTTTTGCTACTATAAAGTTGCTACTTGAACATACTGATTTCGAATGGGATGAAACTACAGGTTTAATAACAGCAACAGATGAAGCTTGGGACCGGTACATCAAGGTTCGTTCCCACTTTTTCTGTTCCGAAAGAAATACTTTAGCTGCTAGGACACACTTTTCTATTTGCAAGTTGAACTCTCCTTTTCTTTTTTTTATTTTTTATATATCCCAATCCCTTGAAGATTCTTGTGAACCAGACTAGACTTCCTTTATCTTTGCCCAAGTAATTCATTGATGGATCACGGTTTACCTTATCTATATTTTTCATGCCAAAACCCCCCTTGACATGTACTAATCAGGATCATCCAGATGCGGAGACCTTAAGGAACACAGGCTGCCCATTTTACAAGGGACTAACCGTGATATTTGCGGATTCTGGAAGTAGAGGGACATATAATGGATCTACTATGCACAAGGACCCTCTCTCTGGTTCATTACAGGAAGAGTTGTCATATTCAGAGTCTGAAGAAGGTCCAGATTCCAATGAGCTAGAAATTCTTCAATCTGTGAGCTCACCTACTGATATATCTCGAAAGAGAGGGCGGGGGAAGGGGGTTGACGGTGCTATTGCAAGAGCTATATCTGAGATGGCTGCTGCTTCGAGACTTAGAGCATCTGCTTTTAAGAAGTGCAACGATAATTTCTCCATAACCGACTGTATTAGAGCTTTGGATGAATTGGAAGGTGTCAATGACCAAGTGTATTATGTTGCTTTGGATCTCTTCAACAATCATGCAGCTAGGGAGATTTTCTTATCTCTCAAAGTTGAGAAGCGGCTGACCTGGTTAATTGGCAAAACTTCTGGTCCTCCCTAGTTTAAAGGACTAGTCCAACTAATCTTGTTATGTTCAAGTAAGCAGCCATCTCCTATCTGAAGTATTCATTTATTGGTTTTTACAAAGCTGGAAGCTTCATGTATAGACCATCTCTCTATCTCTTTTGACCATCTCTCTATCTCTTTTTCTCATTTTTTACTTTTCAACAACTAGGAGTAAGAATATATACTTCAGAATTTGGCAACTATGGGATTAAATTTAGGCAGAGAGTTGAAACTTGCTGCACGATGGAGCATTTTTTGTTAAAAAAGTAAGCACCCTCATCATGCGTTCGGATGGAAATGTGGCATTGTTTTTATTCATTGTAACCAGTATGGAAGTTACCAACTGTTTTCTGAACAAAGCTAAATCTTACTTCTAAACTAATAACATCCTCTGACGCCAAACCCCAGTAGCTTATGTTGCACAAAAATAATCAAAGCCACCATCGTCAACTATACTCTGTCAGAACGTTTTACCAGTGGTAATCCACTCTTCAGAGTATCTGCATTACCAGGTTTTCAATGAATTCTAGCTCATCAGATATATACGTCAAGTCAAAACAAACTCTTCCTTCTAGTGTGACTGCCGGACCACACTGTTTACTGTCTCCCAAGGTAACATTGTGCACCTCATCATTATCTTTAGCTTGTTTATTATATATCGACTCAAATGCATGTGCCCACTCATCGATGAAATCCGTCACTGCCTGATACGCATGTGGCAAACCCACCTGTATACTTTTTTTATACTAGTGGTGTACGGTCAGTCTGTGCGTACCTCAACTATTCCACCGGGTACCTGCTACCCCTCATCAGTACCTGTACGAGTAAAATCATCTGGAGATTATTCAAAGTCATCACCCATGTTACACTTACTGCCTAATTTGTCATACTTGGCCGTCTCATCCTCGGTCTTTGCTCTTATTGCATCCACCTTTTGCTCCTCTCTCAATCACGACCATGGGGTTCTTGCATTTTCTGATATTAGAGGTTTTAGGTATAGAATTGGGTCATACTTGAACTCCAACAGCCAAAGGTTAAGCCTTCTTCTAACCTCTTTAAATGCCGTTTCCGGCTTCTTTTGCTTGAGCTTTTCTGCTTCTTGTTGTTGCACCAGAATGGCAAGGATAACAATTAGTATGCTCCTGATCCCTTTGAATTCTACCCTGTATCTGGATCATTTTTTACTGCAAGGTGCCACCCTTCACAGTGGTATATGTGAGTTTTTTGCAAGCGGTGTTGGTCTATTGTTACAATTTGGTTTGTAAGTGAGTTTGTATAGACCAATGCCACTTATGAATAAAAACCAAACTCCTATGGCTGGAGCAGATTTATAGCCCACTTTGTCTGTACCAAACCGTTGAACACAGAAGAGGGCCACCAGTATTGCAACCAAATAAGAGGAAAAAGGAATAAGAGGAGAAAAAAGAATACATTAGCACCCTTTAAGGGAAACCGGTCACCCTTTAAGGGAAAACGGTCAAAAATACCCCTCTACTTTCATTTATTAGTTAAATTTGTCCTCCGTTATAAGTTAGAGCGATTTATACTCCTGCTGTTATGAACGTTAACAAAAATACCCCTCCCTTTAACGGATTCCCTCAAATCAATCTCAATTCCCCAATTTCACTTTAAAAAAAAAAAAGAAAAGATGTCTCTTTTAACCCGACCCGACCCACTAAACTAATTTAACCCAAAGAAATAATACTCAAACCCATTTCTCTTTTCTCCCTCACATTTACACCAGCCATCACTGAAGCAATTGAACTTCCAACGTGTTGACACCCAATTTTGGCCCTCCTTTTTATTTAATTAATTTCACTATGCTTCTCAGTCGTGGAGATTCCCCGAAAACGAGTTTGGAATATTTTCGCTAATTATTACACTATTTTTCGAGATATATTTCGCTAAAATTAAGAACATTCTTATTGTCTCTTAAAAAATGACCAAACATCATATTCGTATAATTAAAAATTACTAAACATCATTCTTTACAATTAAATCATTCACAAATAGCGTTTGTGATTCTATATGGCATTTTTTCTTTAATCCTACTTATTACCGTATTAATCATCTTTTACACAAATTTTAAAACCAAACGCGTATATTAAATTACTCGTGTCATAATTTATATAGGTATACATTTTGTGGGAATTAATCAAGACGAAGAAGCATATTTTAATTGATTGAAATAGAGGGGATTAGAAATTAATTCACCTACCCATAATATT